>NW_026729035.1:17500-32500 GCF_030272615.1 Cryptomeria japonica | reverse complement strand
ATCCCGCGACGCGTCCGACAAAGAGAACGTTCCAAGGCGGCAGAGGAGGTTACCAGCCGAAGGATGCAGTAGCAATAACAGGTATAGTTCCGCGGCGGCCGAGAAGACTCACCGCATAGGAATCGGGATGCGAGGCGAGGGATGCGGCGGGAAGGCCCCGACGGCTAAACGGAAGAGGCTGCAGGGCCGCCTCGGAATGGTCCAAGCATCGGATGCGATTGGGACGACTACCAGTGCCAACCCCTTATCCCGCGATGCGTCCGATACACAGATAGTTCCAAGGCGGCCGAGGAGCCTCACCGCATATCAATCGGGGTGCGAGGCGAGGGATGGGGCGGGAAGGCCCCAACGGCTAGACGGAAGAGGCTTCAGGGCCACCTCGGAATGGTCCAAGCATCGGACGCGCTTGGGGCGACTGCCAGTGCCAACCCCTTATCCCGCGATGCGTCCGATACACAGATGGTTCCAAGGCGGCCGAGGAGCCTCACCGCATAGCAATCGGGGGTGCGAGGCGAGGGATGGGGCGGGAAGGCCCCAACGGCTAGACGGAAGAGGCTTCAGGGCCGCCTAGGAATGGTCCAAGCATCGGACACGCTTGGGGCGACTACCAGTGACAGCCCCCTATCCCGCGATGCGTCCGATACGAAGATGGTTCCAAGGCGGCCGAGGAGCCTCACCGCATAGCAATCGGGGTGCGAGGTGGGGGATGCGGCGAGATGGCCCCAACGGCTAGACGGAAGAGGCCACAGGGCCGCGTCGGAATAGTCCAAGCATCGGACGCGCTTGGGGCGACTACCAGTGACAACCCCTTATCCCGCGATGCGTCCGATACGAAGATAGTTCCAAGGCGGCCGAGGAGCCTCACCGCATAGCAATCGGGGTGCGAGGTGGGGGATGCGGCGAGATGGCCCCAACGGCTAGACGGAAGAGGCTGCAGGGCCGCCTCGGAATAGTCCAAGCATCGGACGCGCTTGGGGCCACTACCAGTGACAACCCCTTATCCCGCGATGCGTCCGATACGAAGATAGTTCCAAGGCGGCCGAAGAGCCTCACCGCATAGCAATCGGGGTGCGAGGTGGGGGATGCGGCGAGATGGCCCCAACGGCTAGACGGAAGAGGCCACAGGGCCGCCTCGGAATAGTCCAAGCATCGGACGCGCTTGGGGCGACTACCAGTGACAACCCCTTATCCCGCGATGCGTCCGATACGAAGATAGTTCCCAGGCGGCCGAGGAGCCTCACCGCATAGCAATCGGGGTGCGAGGCGAGGGATGCGGCGAGATGGCCCCAAAGGCTAGACGGAAGAGGCTGCAGGGCTGCCTCGGAATAGTCCAAGCATCGGACGCGCTTGGGGCGACTACCACTGCCAACCCCTTATCCCGCGATGCGTCCGATACACAGATAGTTCCGAGGCGGCCGAGGAGGTGGGGGATGCAGCGAGATGGCCCCAACGGCTAGACGGAAGAGGCTGCAGGGCCGCCTCGGAATAGTCCAAGCATCGGACGCGCTTGGGGCGACTACCAGTGACAACCCCTTATCCCGCGATGCGTCCGATACACAGATAGTTCCGAGGCGGCCAAGGAGCCTCACCGCATAGCAATCGTGGTGCGAGGTGGGGGATGCGGCGAGATGGCCCCAACGGCTAGACGGAAGAGGCTGCAGGGCCGCCTCGGAATGGTCCAAGCATCGGATGCGCTTGGGGCGACTACCACTGCCAACCCCTTATCCCGCGATGCGTCCGATACACAGATAGTTCCAAGGCGGCCGAGGAGCCTCACAGCATAGCAATCAGGGTGCGAGGCGAGGGATGCGGCGAGAAAGCCCCAACGGCTAGAGGGAAGAGGCTTCAGGTCCGCCTCGGAATGGTCCAAGCATCGGACGCGCTTGGGGCGACTACCAGTGACAACCCCTTATCCCGCGACGCGTCCGATACACAGATAGTTCCAAGGCGGCCGAGGAGCCTCACCGCATAGCAATCGGGGTGCGAGGCGAGGGATGCGGCGAGAAGGACCCAACGGCTACACGGAAGAGGCTTCGGGGCCGCCTCGGAATGGTCCAAGCATCGGACGCGCTTGGGGCGACTACCAGTGACAACCCCTTATCCCACGACGCGTCCGATACACAGATAGTTCCAAGGCGGCCGAGGAGCCTCACCGCATAGCAATCGGGGTGCGAGGCGAGGGATGCGGCGAGAACGACCCAACGGCTACACGGAAGAGGCTTCGGGGCCGCCTCGGAATGGTCCAAGCATCGGACGCGCTTGGGGCGACTACCAGTGACAACCCCTTATCCCGCGACGCGTCCGATACACAGATAGTTCCAAGGCGGCCGAGGAGCCTCACCGCATAGCAATCGGGGTGCGAGGCGAGGGATGCGGCGAGAAGGACCCAACGGCTAGACGGAAGAGGCTTCGGGTCCGCCTCGGAATGGTCCAAGCATCGGACGCGCTTGGGGCGACTACCAGTGACAACCCCTTATCCCGCGACGCGTCCGATACACAGATAGTTCCAAGGCGGCCGAGGAGCCTCACCGCATAGCAATCGGGGTGCGAGGCGAGGGATGCGGCGAGAAGGACCCAACGGCTAGACGGAAGAGGCTTCGGGTCCGCCTCGGAATGGTCCAAGCATCGGACGCGCTTGGGGCGACTACCAGTGACAACCCCTTATCCCGCGACGCGTCCGATACACAGATAGTTCCAAGGCGGCCGAGGAGCCTCACCGCATAGCAATCGGGGTGCGAGGCGAGGGATGCGGCGAGAAGGACCCAACGGCTAGACGGAAGAGGCTTCGGGTCCGCCTCGGAATGGTCCAAGCATCGGACGCGCTTGGGGCGACTACCAGTGACAACCCCTTATCCCGCGACGCGTCCGATACACAGATAGTTCCGAGGCGGCCGAGGAGCCTCACCGCATAGCAATCGGGGTGCGAGGCGAAGGATGCGGCGAGAAGGACCCAACGGCTAGACGGAAGAGGCTTCGGGTCCGCCTCGGAATGGTCCAAGCATCGGACGCGCTTGGGGCGACTACCAGTGACAACCCCTTATCCCGCGACGCGTCCGATACACAGATAGTTCCAAGGCGGCCGAGGAGCCTCACCGCATAGCAATCGGGGTGCGAGGCGAGGGATGCGGCGAGAAGGACCCAACGGCTAGACGGAAGAGGCTTCAGGGCCGCCTCGGAATGGTCCAAGCATCGAACGCGCTTGGGGCGACTACCAGTGACAACCCCTTATCCCGCGACGCGTCCGATACACAGATAGTTCCGAGGCGGCCGAGGAGCCTCACCGCATAGCAATCGGGGTGCGAGGCGAGGGATGCGGCGAGAAGGACCCAACGGCTAGACGGAAGAGGCTTCAGGGCCGCCTCGGAATGGTCCAAGCATCGGACGCGCTTGGGGCGACTACCAGTGACAACCCCTTATCCCGCGACGCGTCCGATACACAGATAGTTCCGAGGCGGCCGAGGAGCCTCACCGCATAGCAATCGGGGTGCGAGGCGAGGGATGCGGCGAGAAGGACCCAACGGCTAGACGGAAGAGGCTTCAGGGCCGCCTCGGAATGGTCCAAGCATCGGACGCGCTTGGGGCGACTACCAATGACAACCCCTTATCCCGCGACGCGTCCGATACACAGATAGTTCCGAGGCGGCCGAGGAGCCTCACCGCATAGCAATCGGGGTGCGAGGCGAGGGATGCGGCGAGAAGGACCCAACGGCTAGACGGAAGAGGCTTCAGGGCCGCCTCGGAATGGTCCAAGCATCGGACGCGCTTGGGGCGACTACCAGTGACAACCCCTTATCCCGCGACGCGTCCAATACACAGATAGTTCCGAGGCGGCCGAGGAGCCTCACCGCATAGCAATCGGGGTGCGAGGCGAGGGATGCGGCGAGAAGGACCCAACGGCTAGACGGAAGAGGCTTCAGGGCCGCCTCGGAATGGTCCAAGCATCGGACGCGCTTGGGGCGACTACCGTTGCCAACCCCTTATCCCGCGATGCGTCTGATACACAGATAGTTCCGAGGCGGCCGAGGAGCCTCACCGCATAGCAATCGGGTTGCGAGGCAGATTATTGGGAAGGGAACCCCCTGGGATGCGGCTCAAGCAGTGCCCAAAGGGACTGGAATGCGGAATCACATCGAGAGACCCAAATGCTATACGAGGGCTCAAATCGAATTATCGATTTGGCCACGACATGGACGCATCGGAACGACTACCTTTGCCGAACCACTCGCAATTGCATCCATACCGAAACCAATAGACATTTCCGTTAGAGCCCTCGCATAGCATTCGGGAATCTCGCATGCCCCTCTAAATCGACCAATGCTGGCGCTCAATGAAAATCCGAGCGCTACCACCGTTCGAGCGCCAGCATTGGTCGAGTTAGAGGGGCACGGGGGAGAATGCTCCAGTCAACACCTCCCCTATATAAGTTATTTGTCCGATTCTCGCACAACCGTAGTCTGCCTCGTCGAATCAAACAACGGTCCCAGATTCCGACTTCCGTTCCGTAGAGACCCAAAAGCTAGATGGAGGCTCGCAAGAAAGAGAGTCGGCGCATAGCAATCGGGTTTCTCGAACGTTTAGGGACCGAGCTCACTTGCGGATAGGGCAAAATCCGCCAAGCAACCCAAAAGCTAGACGGGGGCTCGAATCGAATCGCCTAGGCGGCCACAACAACGACGTGTTGGATCGACTACCAGTGCCAAACCATTCAGCAAGACTAGTCTGTGTCGAGGCCGGATAGAGATTCTCAGAGAGCGCCCGCATAGCATTTAGGAGACCTGCCGCGTCCCTCACACTCGACAAATGGTGGTGCACGTTTATAAATCCGAGCGATCCCAACCCTTTCAAGCACCAACATCGGTCGAGATAGAGGGGCACGGAGGGGGCTGCGTGAGACAACACAGTCCCCTATATAAGTTATTTGTCCGATTCTCACACATCCGAAGAATGGTCATCAAATCGGACAACAGCCCAAACTTCCGACTTCCGTCCCAGAAAGCCCAAGAGCTATCTAAAACGTTCATGGCCGGAACTCGATCGCGGCTATACCAGTCCGCCAAGCAACCCAAAAGCTAGACTGGAGCTCTAGTCGAATCACCTCTGTGGCCATTGCAAGGACGTGTTGGAGCGACTACCATTGCCGAACCATTCCGCAGGTCGAGTCCATACCAAGGCCGCATAGAGATTCACGATGAGCTCCTGCATAGCAATCAGGAGACTTGCCGTGTCCATCACAATCGATAAATCCTGGTGCAAGATTTTTGCATCCGAGCGCTCCAACCAGTCGAGCACCAGCATCAATCGACATAAACGGGCACGGGGGGAGGATGCTCGAGAACACTACCTCCCCTATATAAGTTATTTGTCCGATTCTCAAGCAGCCGAAGTCTGGTCATCGAATCGGGTCAAAGACCACAACTTCCGACTTTACCCACAATGCAAGTCATCGAATCGAACATCGGCCCCCGAGTCGGACTCCATGCGTATGTCAGGTCATCGGACCCAAATTCCGCCTTCCTGCGCATGGCGGGCCATCAATATCAACTCGGTCATCGGACCCAAACTCCGCCTTTTTGCGTATGGCACGCCTTCAAATCGGTCATCGGACCCAAATTCCGCCTTCCTGTGCATGGCGGGCCATCAACATCAACTCGGTCATCGGACCCAAATTCCGCCTTTCTGCGCATGGCACGCCATCAACTCGGTCATCGGACCCAAATTCCGCCTTCCTGCGCATGGCAGGTCATCGGACACAAATTCAGACCTCGCCAATATGCCTACGTATCGAATCGGTCATCGGACCCAACTTCCGACTTCATCCATACTGTAGGGTCTTTGAGGTTGGCGCGGTGCGCTCAACCCAGGGAGTCGACCCATCGAAGCATACACCTCCCCTATATAAGCTATTTGTCCGATTCCCACACCTGTGTAGTTTGCACCTCTGACCAGGACATCGACCCCAACTTCCGAACTCGACTGCAACGACGGCACCAGCGCCTTGGTGCGCACCTTGCGACGCACAGTCCCAACATTCGCCTTCCTGCACATGGCAGGTCATCGGACCCAAATTCCGACCTCGCGAGTATGCCTACATATCGAATCGGTCATCGGACCCAACTTCCGACTTCATCCATACCGTAGGGTCTTTGAGGTTGGCGCGGTGCGCTCAACCCGGGGAGTCGACCCAACGAAGCATACACCTCCCCTATATAAGCTATTTGTCCGATTCCCACACCTGTGTAGTTTGCACCTCCGATCAAGACATCGACCCCAACTTCCGAACTCGCCTCCAACGACCGAACCAGCGCCTTGGTGCGCACCTTGCAACGCACAGTGCCAACATTCGCCTTCCTGCACGTGGCAGGTCATCGGACCCAAATTCCGACCTCGCGAGTATGCCTACATATCGAATCGGTCATCGGACCCAACTTCCGACTTCATCCATACCGTAGGGTCTTTGAGGTTGGCGCGGTGCGCTCAACCCGGGGAGTCGACCCAACGAAGCATACACCTCCCCTATATAAGCTATTTGTCCGATTCCCACACCTGTGTAGCTTGCACCTCCGATCAGGACATCGACCCCAACTTCCGAACTCGACTAAAAAGACCGCACCAGCGCCTTGGTGTGCACCTTGCAACGCACAGTGTCAACATTCGCCTTCCTGCACATGGCAGGTCATCGGACCCAAATTCCGACCTCATGAGCATACCTACTAATCGAATCGGTCATCGGACCCAACTTCCGACTTCATCCATACCGTAGGGTCTTTGAGGTTGGCGCGGTGCGCTCAACCTGGGGAGTCGACCCATCGAAGCATACACCTCCCCTATATAAGCTATTTGTCCGATTCCGACACCTGTGTAGTTTGCACCTCCGCTCAGGACATCGACCCCAACTTCCGAACTCGCCTGCAACGACCGAACCAGCGCCTTGGTGCGCACCAAAAGTGCGCACTTTTGGAGGGCACTTTTGTGCGCTCCAAAGGTGCGCACTTTTGGAGGGCACTTTTCTGCGCTCCAAAGGTGCGCACTTTTGGAGGGCACTTTTTGGAGGGCACTTTTCTGCGCTCCAAAGGTGCGCACTTTTGGAGGGCACTTTTTGGAGGGCACTTTTCTGCGCTCCAAAGGTGCGCACTTTTGGAGGGCACTTTTTGGAGGGCACTTTTCTGCGCTCCAAAGGTGCGCACTTTTGGAGGGCACTTTTCTGCGCTCCAAAGGTGCGCACTTTTGGAGGGCACTTTTTGGAGGGCACTTTTCTGCGCTCCAAAGGTGCGCACTTTTGGAGGGCACTTTTTGGAGGGCACTTTTCTGCGCTCCAAAGGTGCGCACTTTTGGAGGGCACTTTTTGGAGGGCACTTTTCTGCGCTCCAAAGGTGCGCACTTTTGGAGGGCACTTTTTGGAGGGCACTTTTCTGCGCTCCAAAGGTGCGCACTTTTGGAGGGCACTTTTTGGAGGGCACTTTTCTGCGCTCCAAAGGTGCGCACTTTTGGAGGGCACTTTTTGGAGGGCACTTTTCTGCGCTCCAAAGGTGCGCACTTTTGGAGGGCACTTTTTGGAGGGCACTTTTCTGCGCTCCAAAGGTGCGCACTTTTGGAGGGCACTTTTGTGCACTCCAAAGGTGCGCACTTTTGGAGGGCACTTTTCCTGTGCTCCAAAGGTGCACACCTAGGTGAGCACCTTCGACCACACCTTGTAGCACACCAAACTCTGACTTTCGACTTCATCCGCAATGCAGGGTCTTTGAGGTTGGCGCAATGCGCACAACCAGGGGAGTCGACCCATCAAACCCAACACCTCCCCTATATAAGCTATTTGTCTGATTCTCATACATGCGTAGCCTGCAGGAGCAATTAGGACATCGACCCCAACTTTCGGCTTCTAAACGAAAACAAGGTCTTTGAGGTTGGTGTAATGCGAACAACTAGGGGAGTCAACCCATCAAACCCAACACCTCCCCTATATAAGCTATTTGTCTGATTCTCATACATGTGTAGTCTACAGGAGCAATTAGGACATCGACCCCAACTTTTGACTTCTTAACGAAAACAAGGTCTTTGAGGTTGACGTAATGCGCACAACCAGGGGAGTCGACCCATCAAACCCAACACCTCCCCTATATAAGCTATTTGTCCGATTCTCATACATGTGTAGCCTGCAGGAGCCATTAGGACATTGACCCCAACTTTTGACTTCTTAACGAAAACAAGGTCTTTGAGGTTGGCGTAATGCGCACAACCAAGGGAGTTGACCCATCAAACCCAACACCTCCCCTATATAAGCTATTTGTCTGATTCTCATACATGTGTAGCCTGCAACAACGATTAGGACATCCACCCCAACTTCTGAATTCGTCTGCGTTGACCGCACCAAAGGTGCACGCCTTGGTGCTCACCAAAATCCGACTTCCGACTTCTTCTGCTATGCGGGGTCTTTGAGGTTGGCGCAGTGCGCACAACCAGGGGAGTCAACCCACCGAATGCAACACCTCCCCTATATAAGCTATTTGTCTGATTCTCATACATGCGTAGACTGCAGCAATGATTAGGACATCCACCCCAACTTTTGACTTCTTAAACAAGACAGGGTCTTTGAAGTTGGTGCAGTGCACACAACCAGGGGAGTCGACCCATCAAACGCAACACCTCCCCTATATAAAGCTATTTGTCCGATTCTCATACGTGTAGTCTGCAGCAGCGATTAGGACATCGACCCCAACTTCCGAATTCGTTTGCATTGACCGCACCAAAGGTGCACGCCTTGGTGTGCACCCTGGAGTGCACTTTGGTGCTCACCTCGGTGCACACTTTGGTGTGCACCTCGGTGTGCACCAAAGGTGCGCACCTTGGAGCGCACCAAAGGTGTACACTTTGGAGCGCACCACATAGGGTCTTTGAGAGGTTGGCGCAGTGCGCACACCAAGGTGGGTGTTGAGGTGCGTGCCGAGGTGGGTGGGTGCTAGGGTGCGCTCCATGGTGGGTGCCAGGGTGGGTGCGTGCTAGGGTGGATTCCAAAGAGGGTCATAGGGTGGGTGCCAAGGTGGGTTGGTGATATAGTGGGTTCAAAGGTGGGTACTAGGGTGGGTTCCAAGGTGGGTCACAAGTTGGGTGCCAGGATGCGTGGGTGTTAGGTTGGGTGCCAAGGTGGGCTCCTGCGTGGGTGGGTGCTAGGGTGGGTTTCAAGGTGGACGCGAGGGCGGGTGCCAAGGTGGGTAACAAGTTGGGTGTTAGGATGGGTGAGTGCTAGAGTGGGTGCCAAGGTGGGTGGGTGCTAAGGTGGATGCCAAGGTGGTTCACAGGGTGGGTGGGTTCTAGGGTGAGTTCCAAGGTGGGTCACAGGTTCAGTGCTAGGGTGGGTGTCAAGGCGGGTGTCGAGGTGCCTGGGTGCTAGGGTGTGGATGCCAATGTGGGTCATAGGGTGGGTACTAGGGTGGGCTGCAATGTGGGTGCCAAGGTGGGTAACATGCTCGGTGGGTTCTAAATTGGGTGCCAGGGTGGGTGTGCACCCACCTTGCCCGAGGTGGGTGCCAAGGTGCCAGTGTGGGTGGGTGCTAAGGTGGATGCCAAGGTGGGTGAGAAGGTGGGTGATAGGTTGAGTGGTAGGATGGGTGGGTGCCAAGATGGGTCACAGGGTGGGTGCAAGGGTGGGTAGGTGCTAGGGTTGGTGTCAGGGTGGGTGGGTGCTAGGTTGGGTTCCAAGGTGGGTGCGAGGGTGAGTGTCAAGGTGGGTCACAGGTTAGGTGCTAGGATGGGTGAGTGCTAGGGTGCAAAGGTGCCAGGGTGGGTGCTAGGATGGGTCGATGCTAGGGTGAGTGGCAAGGTGGGTCCACAAGTGTCAAGGTGGGTGCCGAGGTGGGTGCCAAGTCGGCGACTGCTATGGTGGATGCCAAGGTGGGTCACGGGGTGGGTGCCAAGTTGCTAGGTTGGGTTCCAAGGTGGGTGCCAACGTGGGTGCTAGGGTGCGTGGGTTAAAGGGTGTGTCACAACGTGGGTGCCAGGATGGGTGCGCACCCACACTGGCCAAGACGGGTGCGGGTGCAAGGTTGGGTTCCAAGCCCGGTCACAGGCTGGGTGCTAGGATGGGTGGGTGCCAAGGTGGGCACCAGGGTGGGTGCACCCACCCTGGCCAAGGTGGGTCACGGGGTGGGTCCTAGGGTGGGTAACGGGGTGGGTACTAAGGTGCGTGCCAAGGTGGGTCATAGGGTGGGTGCCAAGGTGGGCACCAGGGTGGGTGTGCACCAACCCTAGCCAGGGTAGGTCACGGGGTGGTTGTCGGGGTGGGCGTCAAGGAGCCAAGGTGGGTGGCAAGTAGCCAAGTTGCGTGCCAAGGTGGGTGTCGGGGTGGGTGCCAAGGATCCAAGGTGGGTGCCAAGGAACCAAGGTGGGTGTCTGGGTGGGTGCCGAGGTGGGAGCCAGGGTGGGTCCCAAGGTGAGTGCAAAGGTGGGTGCCAGGGTCAAGGTGAGTGCCAATGTGGGTTCCAAGGTGCCAGGGTCAGGGTGAGTGCCAATGTGGGTTCAAAGGTGCTAAGTTGGGTGCGAGGTTGGGTGCGAGGGTGGGTGGGTGCCAAGGTGTGCTAGGTGGAAGCCCGGGTGGGTCGGCATCCCATGGGTGTCGAGTTGGGTGCCTGATGGGTGCTTCTTGTCAAGTTTTAGTCGTCGGGACTCATTTCGAGCCTTAGAGGTCGTTTCTTGTCCGGTTGCCCTGTCTTCGACCTGGGAACCCAATTTTGGTCCTCGGGTCCCATTTTTTTTTGTCTCGCATCCCACTTTTGGCCTGTGGCCTTTTCGGGGTCGATTCTCGTTTTGGGCATCAGAGCATGTTTCTTCTCCTAAAACCCAATATTTGTTTATTAAGTCTCGGAACACATTTTTGTTCTCGTGGACCCATCATGGGTCTTGGAACGCATTTGTGGTCCTTGGGTCCCATTTTGCATCCCGAAACTTGTGTTTTGGTGCTTGATCCCTATTTTGGGTGCCCACCTTGCACCAAGTGCGCACCCGGGGCAAACCGAGCGCCTTGGTGCACCGGGGCAAGATCGAGCGTGCACCCGAGGCGCCCCGAACATGCACCAAGGTGCACTCGGCCCACATGTGAGCGCAGGTCGTTGCGCCCGAGGTGGTGTGTGGGCACCGCGTTGCAGACGGGACACTGCACGCACACGACGCCCCCTCCAGGTGCACGCACGTAGGCCGGGCCGGGTGCACACCCGACGCCCTAGCAAGGTGCGCGCACCCGGGCAGGGCTCACACTTGGCGAACGGGGCGCACTTCGCGAGGGAGGGTGTGCACCTCGACGGGGGTGGGTGGCCGGGGTGGATTCGCACGTGGGTCGCGGTTTGCTAAGTACACACTGCGACAAGCTCATAACGGGTGCGATCATACCAGCGTTAGTGCACCGGATCCCATCAGAACTCCGCAGTTAAGCGCGCTTGGGCCGGAGTAGTACTGGGATGGGTGACCTCCCGGGAAGTCCCGGTGTTGCACCCTTTTTTAGTTTTTCGCCGGGCGTCGCAATGCTATTTGAATAAACCTTTTGCCCGTTTGCGTTCTCGTCGGGGCCGGGCCGGGCCGGGGTGCGCTGCCCGCACTACCGCGCGCGCGGGGGCGACACCGAGCGCGCACCCGAGGCGCCCCGAGCACACAGGCCACGGTGCAACCCGGGCGTTGTGCGCGCACCCCGGTGCGCCCGAGGTGCTGCGCGCGCACCCAGGTGAAATCGGTGTGCACCTCGGCCAGTGCGCGCTCGGTCGAGTCGCGCACGTTGGCCAAGGTGCACGGTGATGTTTCTTACTCTAAGGTTCCGCACCAGACGCCCGGGACAGGTGAGCGAAGCTGGGCGGGGCCGGGTGCGCGGCCGGGGCAGGTGCACGCAGCTGGAGAGAGCTTTGGAGCACACTTCGGAGCGCACCAATGATGCGCTCCATTCAAAAGTTTCCTGAAAAGGCAAAAAAAGTTGAGATTATAGAATTTCCCACTTGAGAGATTGTAAAAAAAAAAAATTTAAAATGAAGGAAACGCGGGTGCCAAGGTGTGCGCAGCCCAGCCAAGGTGTGCGCACCAAGGCGCCCACCCTGGCGAAGGTGCACGCAAGGTGCGCACCCGAGGCAAACCGGACAATTAACCCAACTTTCGACTTCGCGCGCACCTTGGAGCGCACTTCGGAGCGCTCCTTGGTGCGCACCAATCTTGGGCACCTCGGAGTGCACCATGGCGCCCACCAAGGTGCGCACCCGGGGCAAACCGAGCTCCGACTTCGTGCGCACCTTGGAGCGCACGAAAGGTGCGCACCATGGCGCCCACCAAGGTGCGCAGCCCAGCCAAGGCGTGCGCATCAAGGTGCGCACCCTGGCGAAGGTGCGCACCCGGGGCAAACCGAGCTCCGACTTCGTGCGCACCTTGGAGCGCACAAAAGGTGCGCAACCCAGCCAAGGTGTGCGCACCCCGGTCAAACCGAGCTCCGAATCGTGCGCACCAGAGGTGCACGCCATCGTGCGCACCTTGGAGCACACTTCGGAGCCCTCCTTGGTGCGCGCCGATGTTGCGCACCTCGGAGCGCACCCGGGGAAAACAATGCAATTAACCCGACTTTCGACTTCGTGGGCACCTCGGAGCGCTCTCGGGTTCGCACCTCGGAGCACACCGAGGTGCCCACCCTGGCGAAGGTGCACGCGAGGTGCGCACCCGGGGCAAACCGGGCTCCGACTTCGTGCACGCCGCACCTTGGAGCACACTTCGGAGCGCTCCTTGGTGCGCACCAGGGCGCGCAACCCAGCCGAGGTGCCCACCCCGGCGAAGGTGCACGCGAGGTGCGCACCCGGGGCAAACCGGGCTCCGACTTCGTGCACGCCATGGTGCCCACCGCGGCGAAGGTGCACGCGAGGTGCGCACCCGGGGCAAACCGGGCTCCGACTTCGTGCACGCCGCACCTTGGAGCACACTTCGGAGCGCTCCTTGGTGCGCACCATGGTGCCCACCAGGGCGCGCAACCCCGCCGAAGGTGCACGCGAGGTGCGCACCCGGGGCAAACCGGGCTCCGACTTCGTGCACGCCGCACCTTGGAGCACACTTCGGAGCGCTCCTTGGTGCGCACCATGGTGCCCACCAGGGCGCGCAACCCCGCCGAAGGTGCACGCGAGGTGCGCACCCGGGGCAAACCGGGCTCCGACTTCGTGCACGCCATGGTGCGCACCGCGGCGAAGGTGCGCACCCGGGGCAAACCGGGCTCCGACTTCGTGCACGCCGCACCTTGGAGCACACTTCGGAGCGCTCCTTGGTGCGCACCAGGGCGCGCAACCCAGCCGAGGTGCCCACCCCGGCGAAGGTGCACGCGAGGTGCGTACCCGGGGCAAACCGGGCTCCGACTTCGTGCACGCCGCACCTTGGAGCACACTTCGGAGCGCTCCTTGGTGCGCACCATGGTGCCCACCAGGCCGCGCAACCCAGCCAAGGTGTGCGCACCAAGGTGCACGCGAGGTGCGCACCCGGGGCAAACCGGGGTCCGACTTCGTGCACGCCGCACCTTGGAGCACACATCGGGGCGCTCCCGGGTTCGCACCGGCGTTGCGCACCGTGGTGGGCACCTCGGAGCACACCAAGGTGGGCAGCGAGGTGCGCACCTTTGATGCGATGCCTTCACTAATTTCCATAAAAGGCAAAAAAAAAACGAGATTTTAAAATTTCCGTTTTGAAAGATAGTGAGAAAAAGGGAATGCTGGTGCCATCTTGAGCCCGCCCTGGTGCGCAGCCCAGCCAAGGTGTGCGCACCAAGGTGCCCACCCTGGCGAAGGTGCGCGCCCGGGCAATTAACCCAACTTCCAACTTCGCGCGCGCCAGGGTGGGAGCGCACCCAACAACCGGGCCTGGGAAGAGCCAATGCGAGAAACCCCACCAAACGCTCTGACAAAAAAAGAGGGGGCGCTCCAGTAACCCCGCTTCGGAGCGCACCCTGGGCAAACCCAGCCAAGGTGCCCACCCCGGCCAAGGTGCAGGCGAGGTGCGCACCCGGGGCAAACCGGGCTCCGACAACGTGCACGCCGCACCTTGGAGCACACTTCGTAGCGCTCCCGGGTGCGCACCTCAGAGCACACCAAGGTGGGCAGCGAGGTGCGCACCTTTGATGCGCTGCCTTCACTAATTTCCAGAAAAGGCAAAAAAAAAAGGAGATTTTAAAATTTCCGTTTTGAAAGATAGTGAAAAAAACGGAACGCGCGTGCCATCTTGAGCCCGCCCTGGTGCGCAGCCCAGGTAAGGTGCCCACCCTGGCAAAGGTGCGCACCCGGGCAATTAACCCTACTTCCGACTTCGTGCGCGCCAGGGTGGCAACCGGGCCTCGGAAGAGCCAATGCGAGAAACCCCACCAAACGCTCCGACAAAAAAAGAGGCGGCGCTCCAATAACCCCGCTTCGGAGCGCAGCCGGGGCAAACCCAGCCAAGGTGCCCACCCCGACGAAGGTGCACGCGAGGTGCGCACCCGGGGCAAACCGGGCTCCGACAACGTGCACGCAGCACCTTGGAGCACACTTCGAAGCACTCCCGGGTGCCCACCGGCGTTGCGCACCGTGGTGGGCAGCGAGGTGCGCACCTTTGATGCGCTGCCTTCACTAATTTCCAGAAAAAGGCAAAAAAAAATGAGATTTTAAAATTTCCGTTTTGAAAGATAGTGAAAAAAAAGGAACGCGGGTGCCATCTTGAGCCCGCCCTGGTGCGCAGCCCAGGCAAGGCATGCGCACCAAGGTGCCCACCCGAGGTGCACACCCGGGGCAAACCGGGCTCCGACTTCGTGCAGGCCGCACCTTGGAGCACACTTCGGAGCGCTCCTTGGTGCGCACCATGGTGCCCACCAGGGCGCGCAACCCAGCCAAGGTCTGCACACCAAGGTGCCCACCCCGGCGAAGGTGCACGCGAGGTGCGCACCCGGGGCAAACCGGGCTCCGACTTCGTGCACGCCATGGTGCCCACCGCGGCGAAGGTGCACGCGAGGTGCGCACCCGGGGCAAACCGGGCTCC
>NW_026729035.1:0-7500 GCF_030272615.1 Cryptomeria japonica | reverse complement strand
CAATGGCCCAAGGCCAGAGATCGGACTGCTACGATTTACCCCAACAATCATCGTGCCACTCTTCGCAGAGAGGTGATAGACGCCAACGAGCCCGCGCATAGCAATCGAGGTGTAAAAAGGGCGTTGAAGGCAGGAAGCCTGGACGAAAGAGGCTACGAGGTCACCTCGAAGCGGTCTAAGAATCGGGCGCACTTGGGGCGACTACCAGTGCCAACCCCTTATCCCGCGGTGCGTCCGACACACAGAAATTTCCAAGGCGGCCAAGGAGCCTCCCCGCATAGCAATCGGGGTGTGAGGTTACGGATGCAGCATTGATAGCAATCGAGGTGTGAGGCGAAGGATGCAGAAGTGAGAGCCGAGGGATGTAGCAGAGATAGCAATCGGGGTGTGTGATGCAGAAGAGATAGCAATCGAGGTGTGCGGTGGGAAGGGCCCAGCAGCCAGAATGCATGAAGCGACGGATGAAGCAGTGATGACAACCGGGCTGTGAGGAGAGGAGGGATGCAGCCAAGAAAGCAATCAGGGCTCGAGGCAAGGGATGCATCAAGGATAGCAATCATGTTGTGAGGCGAGATTCCAAAGGCTAAACGTGAGAGGCTGCAGGGTCGACTCAGAGAGGTCTATGCATGTGAGAGGCTGAAAGCAAGGTCGACTCGGAGCGGTCTATGCATCGGGCGCGCTTGGGGCGACTACCAGTGCCAACCCCTTATCCCGCGACGCGTCCGACAAAGAGAACGTTCCAAGGCGGCAGAGGAGGTTACCAGCCGAAGGATGCAGTAGCAATAACAGGTATAGTTCCGCGGCGGCCGAGAAGACTCACCGCATAGGAATCGGGATGCGAGGCGAGGGATGCGGCGGGAAGGCCCCGACGGCTAAACGGAAGAGGCTGCAGGGCCGCCTCGGAATGGTCCAAGCATCGGATGCGATTGGGACGACTACCAGTGCCAACCCCTTATCCCGCGATGCGTCCGATACACAGATAGTTCCAAGGCGGCCGAGGAGCCTCACCGCATATCAATCGGGGTGCGAGGCGAGGGATGGGGCGGGAAGGCCCCAACGGCTAGACGGAAGAGGCTTCAGGGCCACCTCGGAATGGTCCAAGCATCGGACGCGCTTGGGGCGACTGCCAGTGCCAACCCCTTATCCCGCGATGCGTCCGATACACAGATGGTTCCAAGGCGGCCGAGGAGCCTCACCGCATAGCAATCGGGGGTGCGAGGCGAGGGATGGGGCGGGAAGGCCCCAACGGCTAGACGGAAGAGGCTTCAGGGCCGCCTAGGAATGGTCCAAGCATCGGACACGCTTGGGGCGACTACCAGTGACAGCCCCCTATCCCGCGATGCGTCCGATACGAAGATGGTTCCAAGGCGGCCGAGGAGCCTCACCGCATAGCAATCGGGGTGCGAGGTGGGGGATGCGGCGAGATGGCCCCAACGGCTAGACGGAAGAGGCCACAGGGCCGCGTCGGAATAGTCCAAGCATCGGACGCGCTTGGGGCGACTACCAGTGACAACCCCTTATCCCGCGATGCGTCCGATACGAAGATAGTTCCAAGGCGGCCGAGGAGCCTCACCGCATAGCAATCGGGGTGCGAGGTGGGGGATGCGGCGAGATGGCCCCAACGGCTAGACGGAAGAGGCTGCAGGGCCGCCTCGGAATAGTCCAAGCATCGGACGCGCTTGGGGCCACTACCAGTGACAACCCCTTATCCCGCGATGCGTCCGATACGAAGATAGTTCCAAGGCGGCCGAAGAGCCTCACCGCATAGCAATCGGGGTGCGAGGTGGGGGATGCGGCGAGATGGCCCCAACGGCTAGACGGAAGAGGCCACAGGGCCGCCTCGGAATAGTCCAAGCATCGGACGCGCTTGGGGCGACTACCAGTGACAACCCCTTATCCCGCGATGCGTCCGATACGAAGATAGTTCCCAGGCGGCCGAGGAGCCTCACCGCATAGCAATCGGGGTGCGAGGCGAGGGATGCGGCGAGATGGCCCCAAAGGCTAGACGGAAGAGGCTGCAGGGCTGCCTCGGAATAGTCCAAGCATCGGACGCGCTTGGGGCGACTACCACTGCCAACCCCTTATCCCGCGATGCGTCCGATACACAGATAGTTCCGAGGCGGCCGAGGAGGTGGGGGATGCAGCGAGATGGCCCCAACGGCTAGACGGAAGAGGCTGCAGGGCCGCCTCGGAATAGTCCAAGCATCGGACGCGCTTGGGGCGACTACCAGTGACAACCCCTTATCCCGCGATGCGTCCGATACACAGATAGTTCCGAGGCGGCCAAGGAGCCTCACCGCATAGCAATCGTGGTGCGAGGTGGGGGATGCGGCGAGATGGCCCCAACGGCTAGACGGAAGAGGCTGCAGGGCCGCCTCGGAATGGTCCAAGCATCGGATGCGCTTGGGGCGACTACCACTGCCAACCCCTTATCCCGCGATGCGTCCGATACACAGATAGTTCCAAGGCGGCCGAGGAGCCTCACAGCATAGCAATCAGGGTGCGAGGCGAGGGATGCGGCGAGAAAGCCCCAACGGCTAGAGGGAAGAGGCTTCAGGTCCGCCTCGGAATGGTCCAAGCATCGGACGCGCTTGGGGCGACTACCAGTGACAACCCCTTATCCCGCGACGCGTCCGATACACAGATAGTTCCAAGGCGGCCGAGGAGCCTCACCGCATAGCAATCGGGGTGCGAGGCGAGGGATGCGGCGAGAAGGACCCAACGGCTACACGGAAGAGGCTTCGGGGCCGCCTCGGAATGGTCCAAGCATCGGACGCGCTTGGGGCGACTACCAGTGACAACCCCTTATCCCGCGACGCGTCCGATACACAGATAGTTCCAAGGCGGCCGAGGAGCCTCACCGCATAGCAATCGGGGTGCGAGGCGAGGGATGCGGCGAGAAGGACCCAACGGCTACACGGAAGAGGCTTCGGGGCCGCCTCGGAATGGTCCAAGCATCGGACGCGCTTGGGGCGACTACCAGTGACAACCCCTTATCCCGCGACGCGTCCGATACACAGATAGTTCCAAGGCGGCCGAGGAGCCTCACCGCATAGCAATCGGGGTGCGAGGCGAGGGATGCGGCGAGAAGGACCCAACGGCTAGACGGAAGAGGCTTCGGGTCCGCCTCGGAATGGTCCAAGCATCGGACGCGCTTGGGGCGACTACCAGTGACAACCCCTTATCCCGCGACGCGTCCGATACACAGATAGTTCCAAGGCGGCCGAGGAGCCTCACCGCATAGCAATCGGGGTGCGAGGCGAGGGATGCGGCGAGAAGGACCCAACGGCTAGACGGAAGAGGCTTCGGGTCCGCCTCGGAATGGTCCAAGCATCGGACGCGCTTGGGGCGACTACCAGTGACAACCCCTTATCCCGCGACGCGTCCGATACACAGATAGTTCCGAGGCGGCCGAGGAGCCTCACCGCATAGCAATCGGGGTGCGAGGCGAGGGATGCGGCGAGAAGGACCCAACGGCTAGACGGAAGAGGCTTCGGGTCCGCCTCGGAATGGTCCAAGCATCGGACGCGCTTGGGGCGACTACCAGTGACAACCCCTTATCCCGCGACGCGTCCGATACACAGATAGTTCCGAGGCGGCCGAGGAGCCTCACCGCATAGCAATCGGGGTGCGAGGCGAAGGATGCGGCGAGAAGGACCCAACGGCTAGACGGAAGAGGCTTCGGGTCCGCCTCGGAATGGTCTAAGCATCGGACGCGCTTGGGGCGACTACCAGTGACAACCCCTTATCCCGCGACGCGTCCGATACACAGATAGTTCCAAGGCGGCCGAGGAGCCTCACCGCATAGCAATCGGGGTGCGAGGCGAGGGATGCGGCGAGAAGGACCCAACGGCTAGACGGAAGAGGCTTCAGGGCCGCCTCGGAATGGTCCAAGCATCGGACGCGCTTGGGGCGACTACCAATGACAACCCCTTATCCCGCGACGCGTCCGATACACAGATAGTTCCGAGGCGGCCGAGGAGCCTCACCGCATAGCAATCGGGGTGCGAGGCGAGGGATGCGGCGAGAAGGACCCAACGGCTAGACGGAAGAGGCTTCAGGGCCGCCTCGGAATGGTCCAAGCATCGGACGCGCTTGGGGCGACTACCAGTGACAACCCCTTATCCCGCGACGCGTCCGATACACAGATAGTTCCGAGGCGGCCGAGGAGCCTCACCGCATAGCAATCGGGGTGCGAGGCGAGGGATGCGGCGAGAAGGACCCAACGGCTAGACGGAAGAGGCTTCAGGGCCGCCTCGGAATGGTCCAAGCATCGGACGCGCTTGGGGCGACTACCAATGACAACCCCTTATCCCGCGACGCGTCCGATACACAGATAGTTCCGAGGCGGCCGAGGAGCCTCACCGCATAGCAATCGGGGTGCGAGGCGAGGGATGCGGCGAGAAGGACCCAACGGCTAGACGGAAGAGGCTTCAGGGCCGCCTCGGAATGGTCCAAGCATCGGACGCGCTTGGGGCGACTACCAGTGACAACCCCTTATCCCGCGACGCGTCCGATACACAGATAGTTCCGAGGCGGCCGAGGAGCCTCACCGCATAGCAATCGGGGTGCGAGGCGAGGGATGCGGCGAGAAGGACCCAACGGCTAGACGGAAGAGGCTTCAGGGCCGCCTCGGAATGGTCCAAGCATCGGACGCGCTTGGGGCGACTACCGTTGCCAACCCCTTATCCCGCGATGCGTCTGATACACAGATAGTTCCGAGGCGGCCGAGGAGCCTCACCGCATAGCAATCGGGTTGCGAGGCAGATTATTGGGAAGGGAACCCCCTGGGATGCGGCTCAAGCAGTGCCCAAAGGGACTGGAATGCGGAATCACATCGAGAGACCCAAATGCTATACGAGGGCTCAAATCGAATTATCGATTTGGCCACGACATGGACGCATCGGAACGACTACCTTTGCCGAACCACTCGCAATTGCATCCATACCGAAACCAATAGACATTTCCGTTAGAGCCCTCGCATAGCATTCGGGAATCTCGCATGCCCCTCTAAATCGACCAATGCTGGCGCTCAATGAAAATCCGAGCGCTACCACCGTTCGAGCGCCAGCATTGGTCGAGTTAGAGGGGCACGGGGGAGAATGCTCCAGTCAACACCTCCCCTATATAAGTTATTTGTCCGATTCTCGCACAACCGTAGTCTGCCTCGTCGAATCAAACAACGGTCCCAGATTCCGACTTCCGTTCCGTAGAGACCCAAAAGCTAGATGGAGGCTCGCAAGAAAGAGAGTCGGCGCATAGCAATCGGGTTTCTCGAACGTTTAGGGACCGAGCTCACTTGCGGATAGGGCAAAATCCGCCAAGCAACCCAAAAGCTAGACGGGGGCTCGAATCGAATCGCCTAGGCGGCCACAACAACGACGTGTTGGATCGACTACCAGTGCCAAACCATTCAGCAAGACTAGTCTGTGTCGAGGCCGGATAGAGATTCTCAGAGAGCGCCCGCATAGCATTTAGGAGACCTGCCGCGTCCCTCACACTCGACAAATGGTGGTGCACGTTTATAAATCCGAGCGATCCCAACCCTTTCAAGCACCAACATCGGTCGAGATAGAGGGGCACGGAGGGGGCTGCGTGAGACAACACAGTCCCCTATATAAGTTATTTGTCCGATTCTCACACATCCGAAGAATGGTCATCAAATCGGACAACAGCCCAAACTTCCGACTTCCGTCCCAGAAAGCCCAAGAGCTATCTAAAACGTTCATGGCCGGAACTCGATCGCGGCTATACCAGTCCGCCAAGCAACCCAAAAGCTAGACTGGAGCTCTAGTCGAATCACCTCTGTGGCCATTGCAAGGACGTGTTGGAGCGACTACCATTGCCGAACCATTCCGCAGGTCGAGTCCATACCAAGGCCGCATAGAGATTCACGATGAGCTCCTGCATAGCAATCAGGAGACTTGCCGTGTCCATCACAATCGATAAATCCTGGTGCAAGATTTTTGCATCCGAGCGCTCCAACCAGTCGAGCACCAGCATCAATCGACATAAACGGGCACGGGGGGAGGATGCTCGAGAACACTACCTCCCCTATATAAGTTATTTGTCCGATTCTCAAGCAGCCGAAGTCTGGTCATCGAATCGGGTCAAAGACCACAACTTCCGACTTTACCCACAATGCAAGTCATCGAATCGAACATCGGCCCCCGAGTCGGACTCCATGCGTATGTCAGGTCATCGGACCCAAATTCCGCCTTCCTGCGCATGGCGGGCCATCAATATCAACTCGGTCATCGGACCCAAACTCCGCCTTTTTGCGTATGGCACGCCTTCAAATCGGTCATCGGACCCAAATTCCGCCTTCCTGTGCATGGCGGGCCATCAACATCAACTCGGTCATCGGACCCAAATTCCGCCTTTCTGCGCATGGCACGCCATCAACTCGGTCATCGGACCCAAATTCCGCCTTCCTGCGCATGGCAGGTCATCGGACACAAATTCAGACCTCGCCAATATGCCTACGTATCGAATCGGTCATCGGACCCAACTTCCGACTTCATCCATACTGTAGGGTCTTTGAGGTTGGCGCGGTGCGCTCAACCCAGGGAGTCGACCCATCGAAGCATACACCTCCCCTATATAAGCTATTTGTCCGATTCCCACACCTGTGTAGTTTGCACCTCTGACCAGGACATCGACCCCAACTTCCGAACTCGACTGCAACGACGGCACCAGCGCCTTGGTGCGCACCTTGCGACGCACAGTCCCAACATTCGCCTTCCTGCACATGGCAGGTCATCGGACCCAAATTCCGACCTCGCGAGTATGCCTACATATCGAATCGGTCATCGGACCCAACTTCCGACTTCATCCATACCGTAGGGTCTTTGAGGTTGGCGCGGTGCGCTCAACCCGGGGAGTCGACCCAACGAAGCATACACCTCCCCTATATAAGCTATTTGTCCGATTCCCACACCTGTGTAGTTTGCACCTCCGATCAAGACATCGACCCCAACTTCCGAACTCGCCTCCAACGACCGAACCAGCGCCTTGGTGCGCACCTTGCAACGCACAGTGCCAACATTCGCCTTCCTGCACGTGGCAGGTCATCGGACCCAAATTCCGACCTCGCGAGTATGCCTACATATCGAATCGGTCATCGGACCCAACTTCCGACTTCATCCATACCGTAGGGTCTTTGAGGTTGGCGCGGTGCGCTCAACCCGGGGAGTCGACCCAACGAAGCATACACCTCCCCTATATAAGCTATTTGTCCGATTCCCACACCTGTGTAGCTTGCACCTCCGATCAGGACATCGACCCCAACTTCCGAACTCGACTAAAAAGACCGCACCAGCGCCTTGGTGTGCACCTTGCAACGCACAGTGTCAACATTCGCCTTCCTGCACATGGCAGGTCATCGGACCCAAATTCCGACCTCATGAGCATACCTACTAATCGAATCGGTCATCGGACCCAACTTCCGACTTCATCCATACCGTAGGGTCTTTGAGGTTGGCGCGGTGCGCTCAACCT
>NW_026729034.1:180000-266383 GCF_030272615.1 Cryptomeria japonica | reverse complement strand
GCCCCGGGTGCGCACCTCGCGTGCACCTTCGTCGGGGTGGGCACCTTGGCTGGGTTTGCCCCGGCTGCGCTCCGAAGCGGGGTTATTGGAGCGCCGCCTCTTTTTTTGTCGGAGCGTTTGGTGGGGTTTCTCGCATTGGCTCTTCCGAGGCCCGGTTGCCACCCTGGCGCGCACGAAGTCGGAAGTAGGGTTAATTGCCCGGGTGCGCACCTTTGCCAGGGTGGGCACCTTACCTGGGCTGCGCACCAGGGCGGGCTCAAGATGGCACGCGCGTTCCGTTTTTTTCACTATCTTTCAAAACGGAAATTTTAAAATCTCCTTTTTTTTTTGCCTTTTCTGGAAATTAGTGAAGGCAGCGCATCAAAGGTGCGCACCTCGCTGCCCACCTTGGTGTGCTCTGAGGTGCGCACCCGGGAGCGCTACGAAGTGTGCTCCAAGGTGCGGCGTGCACGTTGTCGGAGCCCGGTTTGCCCCGGGTGCGCACCTCGCCTGCACCTTGGCCGGGGTGGGCACCTTGGCTGGGTTTGCCCAGGGTGCGCTCCGAAGCGGGGTTACTGGAGCGCCCCCTCTTTTTTTGTCAGAGCGTTTGGTGGGGTTTCTCGCATTGGCTCTTCCCAGGCCCGGTTGTTGGGTGCGCTCCCACCCTGGCGCGCGCGAAGTTGGAAGTTGGGTTAATTGCCCGGGCGCGCACCTTCGCCAGGGTGGGCACCTTGGTGCGCACACCTTGGCTGGGCTGCGCACCAGGGCGGGCTCAAGATGGCACCAGCATTCCCTTTTTCTCACTATCTTTCAAAACGGAAATTTTAAAATCTCGTTTTTTTTTTGCCTTTTATGGAAATTAGTGAAGGCATCGCATCAAAGGTGCGCACCTCGCTGCCCACCTTGGTGTGCTCCGAGGTGCCCACCACGGTGCGCAACGCCGGTGCGAACCCGGGAGCGCCCCGATGTGTGCTCCAAGGTGCGGCGTGCACGAAGTCGGACCCCGGTTTGCCCCGGGTGCGCACCTCGCGTGCACCTTGGTGCGCACACCTTGGCTGGGTTGCGCGGCCTGGTGGGCACCATGGTGCGCACCAAGGAGCGCTCCGAAGTGTGCTCCAAGGTGCGGCGTGCACGAAGTCGGAGCCCGGTTTGCCCCGGGTACGCACCTCGCGTGCACCTTCGCCGGGGTGGGCACCTCGGCTGGGTTGCGCGCCCTGGTGCGCACCAAGGAGCGCTCCGAAGTGTGCTCCAAGGTGCGGCGTGCACGAAGTCGGAGCCCGGTTTGCCCCGGGTGCGCACCTTCGCCGCGGTGCGCACCATGGCGTGCACGAAGTCGGAGCCCGGTTTGCCCCGGGTGCGCACCTCGCGTGCACCTTCGGCGGGGTTGCGCGCCCTGGTGGGCACCATGGTGCGCACCAAGGAGCGCTCCGAAGTGTGCTCCAAGGTGCGGCGTGCACGAAGTCGGAGCCCGGTTTGCCCCGGGTGCGCACCTCGCGTGCACCTTCGGCGGGGTTGCGCGCCCTGGTGGGCACCATGGTGCGCACCAAGGAGCGCTCCGAAGTGTGCTCCAAGGTGCGGCGTGCACGAAGTCGGAGCCCGGTTTGCCCCGGGTGCGCACCTCGCGTGCACCTTCGCCGCGGTGGGCACCATGGCGTGCACGAAGTCGGAGCCCGGTTTGCCCCGGGTGCGCACCTCGCGTGCACCTTCGCCGGGGTGGGCACCTCGGCTGGGTTGCGCGCCCTGGTGCGCACCAAGGAGCGCTCCGAAGTGTGCTCCAAGGTGCGGCGTGCACGAAGTCGGAGCCCGGTTTGCCCCGGGTGCGCACCTCGCGTGCACCTTCGCCAGGGTGGGCACCTCGGTGCGCACACCTTCTCAATGTTTTCTTGCCTTTTCTGGAAATTGGTGAAGGCAGCGCATCAAAGGTGCGCACCTCGGTGTGCTCCGAGGTGCGAACCCGAGAGCGCTCCGAGGTGCCCACGAAGTCGAAAGTCGGGTTAATTGCATTGTTTTCCCCGGGTGCGCTCCGAGGTGCGCAACATCGGCGCGCACCAAGGAGGGCTCCGAAGTGTGCTCCAAGGTGCGCACGATGGCGTGCACCTCTGGTGCGCACGATTCGGAGCTCGGTTTGACCGGGGTGCGCACACCTTGGCTGGGTTGCGCACCTTTTGTGCGCTCCAAGGTGCGCACGAAGTCGGAGCTCGGTTTGCCCCGGGTGCGCACCTTCGCCAGGGTGCGCACCTTGATGCGCACGCCTTGGCTGGGCTGCGCACCTTGGTGGGCGCCATGGTGCGCACCTTTCGTGCGCTCCAAGGTGCGCACGAAGTCGGAGCTCGGTTTGCCCCGGGTGCGCACCTTGGTGGGCGCCATGGTGCACTCCGAGGTGCCCAAGATTGGTGCGCACCAAGGAGCGCTCCGAAGTGCGCTCCAAGGTGCGCGCGAAGTCGAAAGTTGGGTTAATTGTCCGGTTTGCCTCGGGTGCGCACCTTGCGTGCACCTTCGCCAGGGTGGGCGCCTTGGTGCGCACACCTTGGCTGGGCTGCGCACACCTTGGCACCCGCGTTTCCTTCATTTTAAATTTTTTTTTTTTACAATCTCTCAAGTGGGAAATTCTATAATCTCAACTTTTTTTGCCTTTTCAGGAAACTTTTGAATGGAGCGCATCATTGGTGCGCTCCGAAGTGTGCTCCAAAGCTCTCTCCAGCTGCGTGCACCTGCCCCGGCCGCGCACCCGGCCCCGCCCAGCTTCGCTCACCTGTCCCGGGCGTCTGGTGCGGAACCTTAGAGTAAGAAACATCACCGTGCACCTTGGCCAACGTGCGCGACTCGACCGAGCGCGCACTGGCCGAGGTGCACACCGATTTCACCTGGGTGCGCGCGCAGCACCTCGGGCGCACCGGGGTGCGCGCACAACGCCCGGGTTGCACCGTGGCCTGTGTGCTCGGGGCGCCTCGGGTGCGCGCTCGGTGTCGCCCCCGCGCGCGCGGTAGTGCGGGCAGCGCACCCCGGCCCGGCCCGGCCCCGACGAGAACGCAAACGGGCAAAAGGTTTATTCAAATAGCATTGCGACGCCCGGCGAAAAACTAAAAAAGGGTGCAACACCGGGACTTCCCGGGAGGTCACCCATCCCAGTACTACTCCGGCCCAAGCGCGCTTAACTGCGGAGTTCTGATGGGATCCGGTGCACTAACGCTGGTATGATCGCACCCGTTATGAGCTTGTCGCAGTGTGTACTTAGCAAACCGCGACCCACGTGCGAATCCACCCCGGCCACCCACCCCCGTCGAGGTGCACACCCTCCCTCGCGAAGTGCGCCCCGTTCGCCAAGTGTGAGCCCTGCCCGGGTGCGCGCACCTTGCTAGGGCGTCGGGTGTGCACCCGGCCCGGCCTACGTGCGTGCACCTGGAGGGGGCGTCGTGTGCGTGCAGTGTCCCGTCTGCAACGCGGTGCCCACACACCACCTCGGGCGCAACGACCTGCGCTCACATGTGGGCCGAGTGCACCTTGGTGCATGTTCGGGGCGCCTCGGGTGCACGCTCGATCTTGCCCCGGTGCACCAAGGCGCTCGGTTTGCCCCGGGTGCGCACTTGGTGCAAGGTGGGCACCCAAAATAGGGATCAAGCACCAAAACACAAGTTTCGGGATGCAAAATGGGACCCAAGGACCACAAATGCGTTCCAAGACCCATGATGGGTCCACGAGAACAAAAATGTGTTCCGAGACTTAATAAACAAATATTGGGTTTTAGGAGAAGAAACATGCTCTGATGCCCAAAACGAGAATCGACCCCGAAAAGGCCACAGGCCAAAAGTGGGATGCGAGACAAAAAAAAATGGGACCCGAGGACCAAAATTGGGTTCCCAGGTCGAAGACAGGGCAACCGGACAAGAAACGACCTCTAAGGCTCGAAATGAGTCCCGACGACTAAAACTTGACAAGAAGCACCCATCAGGCACCCAACTCGACACCCATGGGATGCCGACCCACCCGGGCTTCCACCTAGCACACCTTGGCACCCACCCACCCTCGCACCCAACCTCGCACCCAACTTAGCACCTTTGAACCCACATTGGCACTCACCCTGACCCTGGCACCTTGGAACCCACATTGGCACTCACCTTGACCCTGGCACCCACCTTTGCACTCACCTTGGGACCCACCCTGGCTCCCACCTCGGCACCCACCCAGACACCCACCTTGGTTCCTTGGCACCCACCTTGGATCCTTGGCACCCACCCCGACACCCACCTTGGCACGCAACTTGGCTACTTGCCACCCACCTTGGCTCCTTGACGCCCACCCCGACAACCACCCCGTGACCTACCCTGGCTAGGGTTGGTGCACACCCACCCTGGTGCCCACCTTGGCACCCACCCTATGACCCACCTTGGCACGCACCTTAGTACCCACCCCGTTACCCACCCTAGGACCCACCCCGTGACCCACCTTGGCCAGGGTGGGTGCCTTGGTGCGCACAACTTGCCTGGGCTGCACACCAGGGCGGGCTCAAGATGGCACCCGCGTTCCGTTTTTTTCACTATCTTTCAAAACGGAAATTTTAAAATCTCATTTTTTTCTTTTTTTTGCCTTTTCTGGAAATTAGTGAAGGCAGCGCATCAAAGGTGCGCAATGCTGGTGCGAACCCGGGAGCGCTCCGATGTGTGCTCCAAGGTGCGGCGTGCACGAAGTCCGAGCCCGGTTTGCCCCGGGTGCGCACCTCGCGTGCACCTTCGCCGGGGTGAGCACCTTGGCTGGGTTGCGCGCCCTGGTGCGTACCAAGGAGCGCTCTGAAGTGTGCTCCAAGGTGCGGCGTGCACGAAGTCGGAGCCCGGTTTGCCCCGGGTGTGCACCTCGGGTGCGCACCTCGCGTGCACCTTCGCTGCGGTGGGCACCTTGGCTGGGTTGCGCGCCTTGGTGGGCACCATGCAGTGCACGAAGTCGGAGCCCGGTTTGCCCCGGGCGCGCACCTCCGCCAGGGTGGGCACCTTGGTGCGCACAACTTGCCTGGGCTGCGCATCAGGAAGGGCTCAAGATGGCACCCGCGTTCCGTTTTTTTCACTATCTTTCAGAACGGAAATTTTAAAATATCGTTTTTTTTTGCCTTTTCTGGAAATTAGTGAAGGCAGCGCATCAAAGGTGCGCAACGCTGGTGCGAACCTGGGAGCGCTCCGATGTGTGCTCCAAGGTGCGGCGTGCACGAAGTCGGAGCCCGGTTTGCCTCGGGTGCGCCCTGGTGGGCACCATGGTGCGCACCAAGGAGCGCTCCGAAGTGTGCTCCAAGGTGCGGCCTGCACGAAGTCGGAGCCCGGTTTGCCCCGGGTGTGCACCTCGGGTGGGCACCTTGGTGCGCATGCCTTGCCTGGGCTGCGCACCAGGGCGGGCTCAAGATGGCACCCGCGTTCCTTTTTTTTCACTATCTTTCAAAACGGAAATTTTAAAATCTCATTTTTTTTTGCCTTTTTCTGGAAATTAGTGAAGGCAGCGCATCAAAGGTGCGCACCTCGCTGCCCACCACGGTGCGCAACGCCGGTGGGCACCCGGGAGTGCTTCGAAGTGTGCTCCAAGGTGCTGCGTGCACGTTGTCGGAGCCCGGTTTGCCCCGGGTGCGCACCTCGCGTGCACCTTCGTCGGGGTGGGCACCTTGGCTTGGTTTGCCCCGGCTGCGCTCCGAAGCGGGGTTATTGGAGCGCCGCCTCTTTTTTTGTCGGAGCGTTTGGTGGGGTTTCTCGCATTGGCTCTTCCGAGGCCCGGTTGCCACCCTGGCGCGCACGAAGTCGGAAGTAGGGTTAATTGCCCGGGTGCGCACCTTTGCCAGGGTGGCACCTTACTTGGGCTGCGCACCAGGGCGGGCTCAAGATGGCACGCGCGTTCCGTTTTTTTCACTATCTTTCAAAACGGAAATTTTAAAATCTCCTTTTTTTTTTGCCTTTTCTGGAAATTAGTGAAGGCAGCGCATCAAAGGTGCGCACCTCGCTGCCCACCTTGGTGTGCTCTGAGGTGCGCACCCGGGAGCGCTACGAAGTGTGCTCCAAGGTGCGGCGTGCACGTTGTCGGAGCCCGGTTTGCCCCGGGTGCGCACCTCGCCTGCACCTTGGCCGGGGTGGGCACCTTGGCTGGGTTTGCCCAGGGTGCGCTCCGAAGCGGGGTTACTGGAGCGCCCCCTCTTTTTTTGTCAGAGAGTTTGGTGGGGTTTCTCGCATTGGCTCTTCCCAGGCCCGGTTGTTGGGTGCGCTCCCACCCTGGCGCGCGCGAAGTTGGAAGTTGGGTTAATTGCCCGGGCGCGCACCTTCGCCAGGGTGGGCACCTTGGTGCGCAAACCTTGGCTGGGCTGCGCACCAGGGCGGGCTCAAGATGGCACCAGCATTCCCTTTTTCTCACTATCTTTCAAAACGGAAATTTTAAAATCTCGTTTTTTTTTTGCCTTTTATGGAAATTAGTGAAGGCATCGCATCAAAGGTGCGCACCTCGCTGCCCACCTTGGTGTGCTCCGAGGTGCCCACCACGGTGCGCAACGCCGGTGCGAACCCGGGAGCGCCCCGATGTGTGCTCCAAGGTGCGGCGTGCACGAAGTCGGACCCCGGTTTGCCCCGGGTGCGCACCTCGCGTGCACCTTGGTGCGCACACCTTGGCTGGGTTGCGCGGCCTGGTGGGCACCATGGTGCGCACCAAGGAGCGCTCCGAAGTGTGCTCCAAGGTGCGGCGTGCACGAAGTCGGAGCCCGGTTTGCCCCGGGTGCGCACCTTCGCCGCGGTGGGCACCATGGCGTGCACGAAGTCGGAGCCCGGTTTGCCCCGGGTGCGCACCTCGCGTGCACCTTCGCCGGGGTGGGCACCTCGGCTGGGTTGCGCGCCCTGGTGCGCACCAAGGAGCGCTCTGAAGTGTGCTCCAAGGTGCGGCGTGCACGAAGTCGGAGCCCGGTTTGCCCCGGGTGTGCACCTCGCGTGCACCTTCGCTGCGGTGGGCACCTTGGCTGGGTTGCGCGCCTTGGTGGGCACCATGCAGTGCACGAAGTCGGAGCCCGGTTTGCCCCGGGCGCGCACCTCCGCCAGGGTGGGCACCTTGGTGCGCACAACTTGCCTGGGCTGCGCACCAGGAAGGGCTCAAGATGGCACCCGCGTTCCGTTTTTTTCACTATCTTTCAGAACGGAAATTTTAAAATATCGTTTTTTTTTGCCTTTTCTGGAAATTAGTGAAGGCAGCGCATCAAAGGTGCGCAACGCTGGTGCGAACCTGGGAGCGCTCCGATGTGTGCTCCAAGGTGCGGCGTGCACGAAGTCGGACCCCGGTTTGCCCCGGGTGCGCACCTCGCGTGCACCTTGGTGCGCACACCTTGGCTGGGTTGCGCGCCCTGGTGGGCACCATGGTGCGCACCAAGGAGCGCTCCGAAGTGTGCTCCAAGGTGCGGCGTGCACGAAGTCGGAGCCCGGTTTGCCCCGGGTGCGCACCTCGCGTGCACCTTCGCCGCGGTGGGCACCATGGCGTGCACGAAGTCGGAGCCCGGTTTGCCCCGGGTGCGCACCTCGCGTGCACCTTCGCCGGGGTGGGCACCTTAGTGTGCAGACCTTGGCTGGGTTGCGCGCCCTGGTGGGCACCATGGTGCGCACCAAGGAGCGCTCCGAAGTGTGCTCCAAGGTGCGGCCTGCACGAAGTCGGAGCCCGGTTTGCCCCGGGTGTGCACCTCGGGTGGGCACCTTGGTGCGCATGCCTTGCCTGGGCTGCGCACCAGGGCGGGCTCAAGATGGCACCCGCGTTCCTTTTTTTTCACTATCTTTCAAAACGGAAATTTTAAAATCTCATTTTTTTTTGCCTTTTTCTGGAAATTAGTGAAGGCAGCGCATCAAAGGTGCGCACCTCGCTGCCCACCACGGTGCGCAACGCCGGTGGGCACCCGGGAGTGCTTCGAAGTGTGCTCCAAGGTGCTGCGTGCACGTTGTCGGAGCCCGGTTTGCCCCGGGTGCGCACCTCGCGTGCACCTTCGTCGGGGTGGGCACCTTGGCTGGGTTTGCCCCGGCTGCGCTCCGAAGCGGGGTTATTGGAGCGCCGCCTCTTTTTTTGTCGGAGCGTTTGGTGGGGTTTCTCGCATTGGCTCTTCCGAGGCCCGGTTGCCACCCTGGCGCGCACGAAGTCGGAAGTAGGGTTAATTGCCCGGGTGCGCACCTTTGCCAGGGTGGGCACCTTACCTGGGCTGCGCACCAGGGCGGGCTCAAGATGGCACGCGCGTTCCGTTTTTTTCACTATCTTTCAAAACGGAAATTTTAAAATCTCCTTTTTTTTTTGCCTTTTCTGGAAATTAGTGAAGGCAGCGCATCAAAGGTGCGCACCTCGCTGCCCACCTTGGTGTGCTCTGAGGTGCGCACCCGGGAGCGCTACGAAGTGTGCTCCAAGGTGCGGCGTGCACGTTGTCGGAGCCCGGTTTGCCCCGGGTGCGCACCTCGCCTGCACCTTGGCCGGGGTGGGCACCTTGGCTGGGTTTGCCCAGGGTGCGCTCCGAAGCGGGGTTACTGGAGCGCCCCCTCTTTTTTTGTCAGAGCGTTTGGTGGGGTTTCTCGCATTGGCTCTTCCCAGGCCCGGTTGTTGGGTGCGCTCCCACCCTGGCGCGCGCGAAGTTGGAAGTTGGGTTAATTGCCCGGGCGCGCACCTTCGCCAGGGTGGGCACCTTGGTGCGCACACCTTGGCTGGGCTGCGCACCAGGGCGGGCTCAAGATGGCACCAGCATTCCCTTTTTCTCACTATCTTTCAAAACGGAAATTTTAAAATCTCGTTTTTTTTTTGCCTTTTATGGAAATTAGTGAAGGCATCGCATCAAAGGTGCGCACCTCGCTGCCCACCTTGGTGTGCTCCGAGGTGCCCACCACGGTGCGCAACGCCGGTGCGAACCCGGGAGCGCCCCGATGTGTGCTCCAAGGTGCGGCGTGCACGAAGTCGGACCCCGGTTTGCCCCGGGTGCGCACCTCGCGTGCACCTTGGTGCGCACACCTTGGCTGGGTTGCGCGGCCTGGTGGGCACCATGGTGCGCACCAAGGAGCGCTCCGAAGTGTGCTCCAAGGTGCGGCGTGCACGAAGTCGGAGCCCGGTTTGCCCCGGGTACGCACCTCGCGTGCACCTTCGCCGGGGTGGGCACCTCGGCTGGGTTGCGCGCCCTGGTGCGCACCAAGGAGCGCTCCGAAGTGTGCTCCAAGGTGCGGCGTGCACGAAGTCGGAGCCCGGTTTGCCCCGGGTGCGCACCTTCGCCGCGGTGCGCACCATGGCGTGCACGAAGTCGGAGCCCGGTTTGCCCCGGGTGCGCACCTCGCGTGCACCTTCGGCGGGGTTGCGCGCCCTGGTGGGCACCATGGTGCGCACCAAGGAGCGCTCCGAAGTGTGCTCCAAGGTGCGGCGTGCACGAAGTCGGAGCCCGGTTTGCCCCGGGTGCGCACCTCGCGTGCACCTTCGGCGGGGTTGCGCGCCCTGGTGGGCACCATGGTGCGCACCAAGGAGCGCTCCGAAGTGTGCTCCAAGGTGCGGCGTGCACGAAGTCGGAGCCCGGTTTGCCCCGGGTGCGCACCTCGCGTGCACCTTCGCCGCGGTGGGCACCATGGCGTGCACGAAGTCGGAGCCCGGTTTGCCCCGGGTGCGCACCTCGCGTGCACCTTCGCCGGGGTGGGCACCTCGGCTGGGTTGCGCGCCCTGGTGCGCACCAAGGAGCGCTCCGAAGTGTGCTCCAAGGTGCGGCGTGCACGAAGTCGGAGCCCGGTTTGCCCCGGGTGCGCACCTCGCGTGCACCTTCGCCAGGGTGGGCACCTCGGTGCGCACACCTTCTCAATGTTTTCTTGCCTTTTCTGGAAATTGGTGAAGGCAGCGCATCAAAGGTGCGCACCTCGGTGTGCTCCGAGGTGCGAACCCGAGAGCGCTCCGAGGTGCCCACGAAGTCGAAAGTCGGGTTAATTGCATTGTTTTCCCCGGGTGCGCTCCGAGGTGCGCAACATCGGCGCGCACCAAGGAGGGCTCCGAAGTGTGCTCCAAGGTGCGCACGATGGCGTGCACCTCTGGTGCGCACGATTCGGAGCTCGGTTTGACCGGGGTGCGCACACCTTGGCTGGGTTGCGCACCTTTTGTGCGCTCCAAGGTGCGCACGAAGTCGGAGCTCGGTTTGCCCCGGGTGCGCACCTTCGCCAGGGTGCGCACCTTGATGCGCACGCCTTGGCTGGGCTGCGCACCTTGGTGGGCGCCATGGTGCGCACCTTTCGTGCGCTCCAAGGTGCGCACGAAGTCGGAGCTCGGTTTGCCCCGGGTGCGCACCTTGGTGGGCGCCATGGTGCACTCCGAGGTGCCCAAGATTGGTGCGCACCAAGGAGCGCTCCGAAGTGCGCTCCAAGGTGCGCGCGAAGTCGAAAATTGGGTTAATTGTCCGGTTTGCCTCGGGTGCGCACCTTGCGTGCACCTTCGCCAGGGTGGGCGCCTTGGTGCGCACACCTTGGCTGGGCTGCGCACACCTTGGCACCCGCGTTTCCTTCATTTTAAATTTTTTTTTTTTACAATCTCTCAAGTGGGAAATTCTATAATCTCAACTTTTTTTGCCTTTTCAGGAAACTTTTGAATGGAGCGCATCATTGGTGCGCTCCGAAGTGTGCTCCAAAGCTCTCTCCAGCTGCGTGCACCTGCCCCGGCCGCGCACCCGGCCCCGCCCAGCTTCGCTCACCTGTCCCGGGCGTCTGGTGCGGAACCTTAGAGTAAGAAACATCACCGTGCACCTTGGCCAACGTGCGCGACTCGACCGAGCGCGCACTGGCCGAGGTGCACACCGATTTCACCTGGGTGCGCGCGCAGCACCTCGGGCGCACCGGGGTGCGCGCACAACGCCCGGGTTGCACCGTGGCCTGTGTGCTCGGGGCGCCTCGGGTGCGCGCTCGGTGTCGCCCCCGCGCGCGCGGTAGTGCGGGCAGCGCACCCCGGCCCGGCCCGGCCCCGACGAGAACGCAAACGGGCAAAAGGTTTATTCAAATAGCATTGCGACGCCCGGCGAAAAACTAAAAAAGGGTGCAACACCGGGACTTCCCGGGAGGTCACCCATCCCAGTACTACTCCGGCCCAAGCGCGCTTAACTGCGGAGTTCTGATGGGATCCGGTGCACTAACGCTGGTATGATCGCACCCGTTATGAGCTTGTCGCAGTGTGTACTTAGCAAACCGCGACCCACGTGCGAATCCACCCCGGCCACCCACCCCCGTCGAGGTGCACACCCTCCCTCGCGAAGTGCGCCCCGTTCGCCAAGTGTGAGCCCTGCCCGGGTGCGCGCACCTTGCTAGGGCGTCGGGTGTGCACCCGGCCCGGCCTACGTGCGTGCACCTGGAGGGGGCGTCGTGTGCGTGCAGTGTCCCGTCTGCAACGCGGTGCCCACACACCACCTCGGGCGCAACGACCTGCGCTCACATGTGGGCCGAGTGCACCTTGGTGCATGTTCGGGGCGCCTCGGGTGCACGCTCGATCTTGCCCCGGTGCACCAAGGCGCTCGGTTTGCCCCGGGTGCGCACTTGGTGCAAGGTGGGCACCCAAAATAGGGATCAAGCACCAAAACACAAGTTTCGGGATGCAAAATGGGACCCAAGGACCACAAATGCGTTCCAAGACCCATGATGGGTCCACGAGAACAAAAATGTGTTCCGAGACTTAATAAACAAATATTGGGTTTTAGGAGAAGAAACATGCTCTGATGCCCAAAACGAGAATCGACCCCGAAAAGGCCACAGGCCAAAAGTGGGATGCGAGACAAAAAAAAATGGGACCCGAGGACCAAAATTGGGTTCCCAGGTCGAAGACAGGGCAACCGGACAAGAAACGACCTCTAAGGCTCGAAATGAGTCCCGACGACTAAAACTTGACAAGAAGCACCCATCAGGCACCCAACTCGACACCCATGGGATGCCGACCCACCCGGGCTTCCACCTAGCACACCTTGGCACCCACCCACCCTCGCACCCAACCTCGCACCCAACTTAGCACCTTTGAACCCACATTGGCACTCACCCTGACCCTGGCACCTTGGAACCCACATTGGCACTCACCTTGACCCTGGCACCCACCTTTGCACTCACCTTGGGACCCACCCTGGCTCCCACCTCGGCACCCACCCAGACACCCACCTTGGTTCCTTGGCACCCACCTTGGATCCTTGGCACCCACCCCGACACCCACCTTGGCACGCAACTTGGCTACTTGCCACCCACCTTGGCTCCTTGACGCCCACCCCGACAACCACCCCGTGACCTACCCTGGCTAGGGTTGGTGCACACCCACCCTGGTGCCCACCTTGGCACCCACCCTATGACCCACCTTGGCACGCACCTTAGTACCCACCCCGTTACCCACCCTAGGACCCACCCCGTGACCCACCTTGGCCAGGGTGGGTGCCTTGGTGCGCACAACTTGCCTGGGCTGCACACCAGGGCGGGCTCAAGATGGCACCCGCGTTCCGTTTTTTTCACTATCTTTCAAAACGGAAATTTTAAAATCTCATTTTTTTCTTTTTTTTGCCTTTTCTGGAAATTAGTGAAGGCAGCGCATCAAAGGTGCGCAATGCTGGTGCGAACCCGGGAGCGCTCCGATGTGTGCTCCAAGGTGCGGCGTGCACGAAGTCCGAGCCCGGTTTGCCCCGGGTGCGCACCTCGCGTGCACCTTCGCCGGGGTGAGCACCTTGGCTGGGTTGCGCGCCCTGGTGCGTACCAAGGAGCGCTCTGAAGTGTGCTCCAAGGTGCGGCGTGCACGAAGTCGGAGCCCGGTTTGCCCCGGGTGTGCACCTCGGGTGCGCACCTCGCGTGCACCTTCGCTGCGGTGGGCACCTTGGCTGGGTTGCGCGCCTTGGTGGGCACCATGCAGTGCACGAAGTCGGAGCCCGGTTTGCCCCGGGCGCGCACCTCCGCCAGGGTGGGCACCTTGGTGCGCACAACTTGCCTGGGCTGCGCATCAGGAAGGGCTCAAGATGGCACCCGCGTTCCGTTTTTTTCACTATCTTTCAGAACGGAAATTTTAAAATATCGTTTTTTTTTGCCTTTTCTGGAAATTAGTGAAGGCAGCGCATCAAAGGTGCGCAACGCTGGTGCGAACCTGGGAGCGCTCCGATGTGTGCTCCAAGGTGCGGCGTGCACGAAGTCGGAGCCCGGTTTGCCTCGGGTGCGCCCTGGTGGGCACCATGGTGCGCACCAAGGAGCGCTCCGAAGTGTGCTCCAAGGTGCGGCCTGCACGAAGTCGGAGCCCGGTTTGCCCCGGGTGTGCACCTCGGGTGGGCACCTTGGTGCGCATGCCTTGCCTGGGCTGCGCACCAGGGCGGGCTCAAGATGGCACCCGCGTTCCTTTTTTTTCACTATCTTTCAAAACGGAAATTTTAAAATCTCATTTTTTTTTGCCTTTTTCTGGAAATTAGTGAAGGCAGCGCATCAAAGGTGCGCACCTCGCTGCCCACCACGGTGCGCAACGCCGGTGGGCACCCGGGAGTGCTTCGAAGTGTGCTCCAAGGTGCTGCGTGCACGTTGTCGGAGCCCGGTTTGCCCCGGGTGCGCACCTCGCGTGCACCTTCGTCGGGGTGGGCACCTTGGCTTGGTTTGCCCCGGCTGCGCTCCGAAGCGGGGTTATTGGAGCGCCGCCTCTTTTTTTGTCGGAGCGTTTGGTGGGGTTTCTCGCATTGGCTCTTCCGAGGCCCGGTTGCCACCCTGGCGCGCACGAAGTCGGAAGTAGGGTTAATTGCCCGGGTGCGCACCTTTGCCAGGGTGGCACCTTACCTGGGCTGCGCACCAGGGCGGGCTCAAGATGGCACGCGCGTTCCGTTTTTTTCACTATCTTTCAAAACGGAAATTTTAAAATCTCCTTTTTTTTTTGCCTTTTCTGGAAATTAGTGAAGGCAGCGCATCAAAGGTGCGCACCTCGCTGCCCACCTTGGTGTGCTCTGAGGTGCGCACCCGGGAGCGCTACGAAGTGTGCTCCAAGGTGCGGCGTGCACGTTGTCGGAGCCCGGTTTGCCCCGGGTGCGCACCTCGCCTGCACCTTGGCCGGGGTGGGCACCTTGGCTGGGTTTGCCCAGGGTGCGCTCCGAAGCGGGGTTACTGGAGCGCCCCCTCTTTTTTTGTCAGAGAGTTTGGTGGGGTTTCTCGCATTGGCTCTTCCCAGGCCCGGTTGTTGGGTGCGCTCCCACCCTGGCGCGCGCGAAGTTGGAAGTTGGGTTAATTGCCCGGGCGCGCACCTTCGCCAGGGTGGGCACCTTGGTGCGCAAACCTTGGCTGGGCTGCGCACCAGGGCGGGCTCAAGATGGCACCAGCATTCCCTTTTTCTCACTATCTTTCAAAACGGAAATTTTAAAATCTCGTTTTTTTTTTGCCTTTTATGGAAATTAGTGAAGGCATCGCATCAAAGGTGCGCACCTCGCTGCCCACCTTGGTGTGCTCCGAGGTGCCCACCACGGTGCGCAACGCCGGTGCGAACCCGGGAGCGCCCCGATGTGTGCTCCAAGGTGCGGCGTGCACGAAGTCGGACCCCGGTTTGCCCCGGGTGCGCACCTCGCGTGCACCTTGGTGCGCACACCTTGGCTGGGTTGCGCGGCCTGGTGGGCACCATGGTGCGCACCAAGGAGCGCTCCGAAGTGTGCTCCAAGGTGCGGCGTGCACGAAGTCGGAGCCCGGTTTGCCCCGGGTGCGCACCTTCGCCGCGGTGGGCACCATGGCGTGCACGAAGTCGGAGCCCGGTTTGCCCCGGGTGCGCACCTCGCGTGCACCTTCGCCGGGGTGGGCACCTCGGCTGGGTTGCGCGCCCTGGTGCGCACCAAGGAGCGCTCTGAAGTGTGCTCCAAGGTGCGGCGTGCACGAAGTCGGAGCCCGGTTTGCCCCGGGTGTGCACCTCGCGTGCACCTTCGCTGCGGTGGGCACCTTGGCTGGGTTGCGCGCCTTGGTGGGCACCATGCAGTGCACGAAGTCGGAGCCCGGTTTGCCCCGGGCGCGCACCTCCGCCAGGGTGGGCACCTTGGTGCGCACAACTTGCCTGGGCTGCGCACCAGGAAGGGCTCAAGATGGCACCCGCGTTCCGTTTTTTTCACTATCTTTCAGAACGGAAATTTTAAAATATCGTTTTTTTTTGCCTTTTCTGGAAATTAGTGAAGGCAGCGCATCAAAGGTGCGCAACGCTGGTGCGAACCTGGGAGCGCTCCGATGTGTGCTCCAAGGTGCGGCGTGCACGAAGTCGGACCCCGGTTTGCCCCGGGTGCGCACCTCGCGTGCACCTTGGTGCGCACACCTTGGCTGGGTTGCGCGCCCTGGTGGGCACCATGGTGCGCACCAAGGAGCGCTCCGAAGTGTGCTCCAAGGTGCGGCGTGCACGAAGTCGGAGCCCGGTTTGCCCCGGGTGCGCACCTCGCGTGCACCTTCGCCGCGGTGGGCACCATGGCGTGCACGAAGTCGGAGCCCGGTTTGCCCCGGGTGCGCACCTCGCGTGCACCTTCGCCGGGGTGGGCACCTTAGTGTGCAGACCTTGGCTGGGTTGCGCGCCCTGGTGGGCACCATGGTGCGCACCAAGGAGCGCTCCGAAGTGTGCTCCAAGGTGCGGCCTGCACGAAGTCGGAGCCCGGTTTGCCCCGGGTGTGCACCTCGGGTGGGCACCTTGGTGCGCATGCCTTGCCTGGGCTGCGCACCAGGGCGGGCTCAAGATGGCACCCGCGTTCCTTTTTTTTCACTATCTTTCAAAACGGAAATTTTAAAATCTCATTTTTTTTTGCCTTTTTCTGGAAATTAGTGAAGGCAGCGCATCAAAGGTGCGCACCTCGCTGCCCACCACGGTGCGCAACGCCGGTGGGCACCCGGGAGTGCTTCGAAGTGTGCTCCAAGGTGCTGCGTGCACGTTGTCGGAGCCCGGTTTGCCCCGGGTGCGCACCTCGCGTGCACCTTCGTCGGGGTGGGCACCTTGGCTGGGTTTGCCCCGGCTGCGCTCCGAAGCGGGGTTATTGGAGCGCCGCCTCTTTTTTTGTCGGAGCGTTTGGTGGGGTTTCTCGCATTGGCTCTTCCGAGGCCCGGTTGCCACCCTGGCGCGCACGAAGTCGGAAGTAGGGTTAATTGCCCGGGTGCGCACCTTTGCCAGGGTGGGCACCTTACCTGGGCTGCGCACCAGGGCGGGCTCAAGATGGCACGCGCGTTCCGTTTTTTTCACTATCTTTCAAAACGGAAATTTTAAAATCTCCTTTTTTTTTTGCCTTTTCTGGAAATTAGTGAAGGCAGCGCATCAAAGGTGCGCACCTCGCTGCCCACCTTGGTGTGCTCTGAGGTGCGCACCCGGGAGCGCTACGAAGTGTGCTCCAAGGTGCGGCGTGCACGTTGTCGGAGCCCGGTTTGCCCCGGGTGCGCACCTCGCCTGCACCTTGGCCGGGGTGGGCACCTTGGCTGGGTTTGCCCAGGGTGCGCTCCGAAGCGGGGTTACTGGAGCGCCCCCTCTTTTTTTGTCAGAGCGTTTGGTGGGGTTTCTCGCATTGGCTCTTCCCAGGCCCGGTTGTTGGGTGCGCTCCCACCCTGGCGCGCGCGAAGTTGGAAGTTGGGTTAATTGCCCGGGCGCGCACCTTCGCCAGGGTGGGCACCTTGGTGCGCACACCTTGGCTGGGCTGCGCACCAGGGCGGGCTCAAGATGGCACCAGCATTCCCTTTTTCTCACTATCTTTCAAAACGGAAATTTTAAAATCTCATTTTTTTTTTGCCTTTTATGGAAATTAGTGAAGGCATCGCATCAAAGGTGCGCACCTCGCTGCCCACCTTGGTGTGCTCCGAGGTGCCCACCACGGTGCGCAACGCCGGTGCGAACCCGGGAGCGCCCCGATGTGTGCTCCAAGGTGCGGCGTGCACGAAGTCGGACCCCGGTTTGCCCCGGGTGCGCACCTCGCGTGCACCTTGGTGCGCACACCTTGGCTGGGTTGCGCGGCCTGGTGGGCACCATGGTGCGCACCAAGGAGCGCTCCGAAGTGTGCTCCAAGGTGCGGCGTGCACGAAGTCGGAGCCCGGTTTGCCCCGGGTACGCACCTCGCGTGCACCTTCGCCGGGGTGGGCACCTCGGCTGGGTTGCGCGCCCTGGTGCGCACCAAGGAGCGCTCCGAAGTGTGCTCCAAGGTGCGGCGTGCACGAAGTCGGAGCCCGGTTTGCCCCGGGTGCGCACCTTCGCCGCGGTGCGCACCATGGCGTGCACGAAGTCGGAGCCCGGTTTGCCCCGGGTGCGCACCTCGCGTGCACCTTCGGCGGGGTTGCGCGCCCTGGTGGGCACCATGGTGCGCACCAAGGAGCGCTCCGAAGTGTGCTCCAAGGTGCGGCGTGCACGAAGTCGGAGCCCGGTTTGCCCCGGGTGCGCACCTCGCGTGCACCTTCGGCGGGGTTGCGCGCCCTGGTGGGCACCATGGTGCGCACCAAGGAGCGCTCCGAAGTGTGCTCCAAGGTGCGGCGTGCACGAAGTCGGAGCCCGGTTTGCCCCGGGTGCGCACCTCGCGTGCACCTTCGCCGCGGTGGGCACCATGGCGTGCACGAAGTCGGAGCCCGGTTTGCCCCGGGTGCGCACCTCGCGTGCACCTTCGCCGGGGTGGGCACCTCGGCTGGGTTGCGCGCCCTGGTGCGCACCAAGGAGCGCTCCGAAGTGTGCTCCAAGGTGCGGCGTGCACGAAGTCGGAGCCCGGTTTGCCCCGGGTGCGCACCTCGCGTGCACCTTCGCCAGGGTGGGCACCTCGGTGCGCACACCTTCTCAATGTTTTCTTGCCTTTTCTGGAAATTGGTGAAGGCAGCGCATCAAAGGTGCGCACCTCGGTGTGCTCCGAGGTGCGAACCCGAGAGCGCTCCGAGGTGCCCACGAAGTCGAAAGTCGGGTTAATTGCATTGTTTTCCCCGGGTGCGCTCCGAGGTGCGCAACATCGGCGCGCACCAAGGAGGGCTCCGAAGTGTGCTCCAAGGTGCGCACGATGGCGTGCACCTCTGGTGCGCACGATTCGGAGCTCGGTTTGACCGGGGTGCGCACACCTTGGCTGGGTTGCGCACCTTTTGTGCGCTCCAAGGTGCGCACGAAGTCGGAGCTCGGTTTGCCCCGGGTGCGCACCTTCGCCAGGGTGCGCACCTTGATGCGCACGCCTTGGCTGGGCTGCGCACCTTGGTGGGCGCCATGGTGCGCACCTTTCGTGCGCTCCAAGGTGCGCACGAAGTCGGAGCTCGGTTTGCCCCGGGTGCGCACCTTGGTGGGCGCCATGGTGCACTCCGAGGTGCCCAAGATTGGTGCGCACCAAGGAGCGCTCCGAAGTGCGCTCCAAGGTGCGCGCGAAGTCGAAAGTTGGGTTAATTGTCCGGTTTGCCTCGGGTGCGCACCTTGCGTGCACCTTCGCCAGGGTGGGCGCCTTGGTGCGCACACCTTGGCTGGGCTGCGCACACCTTGGCACCCGCGTTTCCTTCATTTTAAATTTTTTTTTTTTACAATCTCTCAAGTGGGAAATTCTATAATCTCAACTTTTTTTGCCTTTTCAGGAAACTTTTGAATGGAGCGCATCATTGGTGCGCTCCGAAGTGTGCTCCAAAGCTCTCTCCAGCTGCGTGCACCTGCCCCGGCCGCGCACCCGGCCCCGCCCAGCTTCGCTCACCTGTCCCGGGCGTCTGGTGCGGAACCTTAGAGTAAGAAACATCACCGTGCACCTTGGCCAACGTGCGCGACTCGACCGAGCGCGCACTGGCCGAGGTGCACACCGATTTCACCTGGGTGCGCGCGCAGCACCTCGGGCGCACCGGGGTGCGCGCACAACGCCCGGGTTGCACCGTGGCCTGTGTGCTCGGGGCGCCTCGGGTGCGCGCTCGGTGTCGCCCCCGCGCGCGCGGTAGTGCGGGCAGCGCACCCCGGCCCGGCCCGGCCCCGACGAGAACGCAAACGGGCAAAAGGTTTATTCAAATAGCATTGCGACGCCCGGCGAAAAACTAAAAAAGGGTGCAACACCGGGACTTCCCGGGAGGTCACCCATCCCAGTACTACTCCGGCCCAAGCGCGCTTAACTGCGGAGTTCTGATGGGATCCGGTGCACTAACGCTGGTATGATCGCACCCGTTATGAGCTTGTCGCAGTGTGTACTTAGCAAACCGCGACCCACGTGCGAATCCACCCCGGCCACCCACCCCCGTCGAGGTGCACACCCTCCCTCGCGAAGTGCGCCCCGTTCGCCAAGTGTGAGCCCTGCCCGGGTGCGCGCACCTTGCTAGGGCGTCGGGTGTGCACCCGGCCCGGCCTACGTGCGTGCACCTGGAGGGGGCGTCGTGTGCGTGCAGTGTCCCGTCTGCAACGCGGTGCCCACACACCACCTCGGGCGCAACGACCTGCGCTCACATGTGGGCCGAGTGCACCTTGGTGCATGTTCGGGGCGCCTCGGGTGCACGCTCGATCTTGCCCCGGTGCACCAAGGCGCTCGGTTTGCCCCGGGTGCGCACTTGGTGCAAGGTGGGCACCCAAAATAGGGATCAAGCACCAAAACACAAGTTTCGGGATGCAAAATGGGACCCAAGGACCACAAATGCGTTCCAAGACCCATGATGGGTCCACGAGAACAAAAATGTGTTCCGAGACTTAATAAACAAATATTGGGTTTTAGGAGAAGAAACATGCTCTGATGCCCAAAACGAGAATCGACCCCGAAAAGGCCACAGGCCAAAAGTGGGATGCGAGACAAAAAAAAATGGGACCCGAGGACCAAAATTGGGTTCCCAGGTCGAAGACAGGGCAACCGGACAAGAAACGACCTCTAAGGCTCGAAATGAGTCCCGACGACTAAAACTTGACAAGAAGCACCCATCAGGCACCCAACTCGACACCCATGGGATGCCGACCCACCCGGGCTTCCACCTAGCACACCTTGGCACCCACCCACCCTCGCACCCAACCTCGCACCCAACTTAGCACCTTTGAACCCACATTGGCACTCACCCTGACCCTGGCACCTTGGAACCCACATTGGCACTCACCTTGACCCTGGCACCCACCTTTGCACTCACCTTGGGACCCACCCTGGCTCCCACCTCGGCACCCACCCAGACACCCACCTTGGTTCCTTGGCACCCACCTTGGATCCTTGGCACCCACCCCGACACCCACCTTGGCACGCAACTTGGCTACTTGCCACCCACCTTGGCTCCTTGACGCCCACCCCGACAACCACCCCGTGACCTACCCTGGCTAGGGTTGGTGCACACCCACCCTGGTGCCCACCTTGGCACCCACCCTATGACCCACCTTGGCACGCACCTTAGTACCCACCCCGTTACCCACCCTAGGACCCACCCCGTGACCCACCTTGGCCAGGGTGGGTGCCTTGGTGCGCACAACTTGCCTGGGCTGCACACCAGGGCGGGCTCAAGATGGCACCCGCGTTCCGTTTTTTTCACTATCTTTCAAAACGGAAATTTTAAAATCTCATTTTTTTCTTTTTTTTGCCTTTTCTGGAAATTAGTGAAGGCAGCGCATCAAAGGTGCGCAATGCTGGTGCGAACCCGGGAGCGCTCCGATGTGTGCTCCAAGGTGCGGCGTGCACGAAGTCCGAGCCCGGTTTGCCCCGGGTGCGCACCTCGCGTGCACCTTCGCCGGGGTGAGCACCTTGGCTGGGTTGCGCGCCCTGGTGCGTACCAAGGAGCGCTCTGAAGTGTGCTCCAAGGTGCGGCGTGCACGAAGTCGGAGCCCGGTTTGCCCCGGGTGTGCACCTCGGGTGCGCACCTCGCGTGCACCTTCGCTGCGGTGGGCACCTTGGCTGGGTTGCGCGCCTTGGTGGGCACCATGCAGTGCACGAAGTCGGAGCCCGGTTTGCCCCGGGCGCGCACCTCCGCCAGGGTGGGCACCTTGGTGCGCACAACTTGCCTGGGCTGCGCATCAGGAAGGGCTCAAGATGGCACCCGCGTTCCGTTTTTTTCACTATCTTTCAGAACGGAAATTTTAAAATATCGTTTTTTTTTGCCTTTTCTGGAAATTAGTGAAGGCAGCGCATCAAAGGTGCGCAACGCTGGTGCGAACCTGGGAGCGCTCCGATGTGTGCTCCAAGGTGCGGCGTGCACGAAGTCGGAGCCCGGTTTGCCTCGGGTGCGCCCTGGTGGGCACCATGGTGCGCACCAAGGAGCGCTCCGAAGTGTGCTCCAAGGTGCGGCCTGCACGAAGTCGGAGCCCGGTTTGCCCCGGGTGTGCACCTCGGGTGGGCACCTTGGTGCGCATGCCTTGCCTGGGCTGCGCACCAGGGCGGGCTCAAGATGGCACCCGCGTTCCTTTTTTTTCACTATCTTTCAAAACGGAAATTTTAAAATCTCATTTTTTTTTGCCTTTTTCTGGAAATTAGTGAAGGCAGCGCATCAAAGGTGCGCACCTCGCTGCCCACCACGGTGCGCAACGCCGGTGGGCACCCGGGAGTGCTTCGAAGTGTGCTCCAAGGTGCTGCGTGCACGTTGTCGGAGCCCGGTTTGCCCCGGGTGCGCACCTCGCGTGCACCTTCGTCGGGGTGGGCACCTTGGCTTGGTTTGCCCCGGCTGCGCTCCGAAGCGGGGTTATTGGAGCGCCGCCTCTTTTTTTGTCGGAGCGTTTGGTGGGGTTTCTCGCATTGGCTCTTCCGAGGCCCGGTTGCCACCCTGGCGCGCACGAAGTCGGAAGTAGGGTTAATTGCCCGGGTGCGCACCTTTGCCAGGGTGGCACCTTACCTGGGCTGCGCACCAGGGCGGGCTCAAGATGGCACGCGCGTTCCGTTTTTTTCACTATCTTTCAAAACGGAAATTTTAAAATCTCCTTTTTTTTTTGCCTTTTCTGGAAATTAGTGAAGGCAGCGCATCAAAGGTGCGCACCTCGCTGCCCACCTTGGTGTGCTCTGAGGTGCGCACCCGGGAGCGCTACGAAGTGTGCTCCAAGGTGCGGCGTGCACGTTGTCGGAGCCCGGTTTGCCCCGGGTGCGCACCTCGCCTGCACCTTGGCCGGGGTGGGCACCTTGGCTGGGTTTGCCCAGGGTGCGCTCCGAAGCGGGGTTACTGGAGCGCCCCCTCTTTTTTTGTCAGAGAGTTTGGTGGGGTTTCTCGCATTGGCTCTTCCCAGGCCCAGTTGTTGGGTGCGCTCCCACCCTGGCGCGCGCGAAGTTGGAAGTTGGGTTAATTGCCCGGGCGCGCACCTTCGCCAGGGTGGGCACCTTGGTGCGCAAACCTTGGCTGGGCTGCGCACCAGGGCGGGCTCAAGATGGCACCAGCATTCCCTTTTTCTCACTATCTTTCAAAACGGAAATTTTAAAATCTCGTTTTTTTTTTGCCTTTTATGGAAATTAGTGAAGGCATCGCATCAAAGGTGCGCACCTCGCTGCCCACCTTGGTGTGCTCCGAGGTGCCCACCACGGTGCGCAACGCCGGTGCGAACCCGGGAGCGCCCCGATGTGTGCTCCAAGGTGCGGCGTGCACGAAGTCGGACCCCGGTTTGCCCCGGGTGCGCACCTCGCGTGCACCTTGGTGCGCACACCTTGGCTGGGTTGCGCGGCCTGGTGGGCACCATGGTGCGCACCAAGGAGCGCTCCGAAGTGTGCTCCAAGGTGCGGCGTGCACGAAGTCGGAGCCCGGTTTGCCCCGGGTGCGCACCTTCGCCGCGGTGGGCACCATGGCGTGCACGAAGTCGGAGCCCGGTTTGCCCCGGGTGCGCACCTCGCGTGCACCTTCGCCGGGGTGGGCACCTCGGCTGGGTTGCGCGCCCTGGTGCGCACCAAGGAGCGCTCTGAAGTGTGCTCCAAGGTGCGGCGTGCACGAAGTCGGAGCCCGGTTTGCCCCGGGTGTGCACCTCGCGTGCACCTTCGCTGCGGTGGGCACCTTGGCTGGGTTGCGCGCCTTGGTGGGCACCATGCAGTGCACGAAGTCGGAGCCCGGTTTGCCCCGGGCGCGCACCTCCGCCAGGGTGGGCACCTTGGTGCGCACAACTTGCCTGGGCTGCGCACCAGGAAGGGCTCAAGATGGCACCCGCGTTCCGTTTTTTTCACTATCTTTCAGAACGGAAATTTTAAAATATCGTTTTTTTTTGCCTTTTCTGGAAATTAGTGAAGGCAGCGCATCAAAGGTGCGCAACGCTGGTGCGAACCTGGGAGCGCTCCGATGTGTGCTCCAAGGTGCGGCGTGCACGAAGTCGGACCCCGGTTTGCCCCGGGTGCGCACCTCGCGTGCACCTTGGTGCGCACACCTTGGCTGGGTTGCGCGCCCTGGTGGGCACCATGGTGCGCACCAAGGAGCGCTCCGAAGTGTGCTCCAAGGTGCGGCGTGCACGAAGTCGGAGCCCGGTTTGCCCCGGGTGCGCACCTCGCGTGCACCTTCGCCGCGGTGGGCACCATGGCGTGCACGAAGTCGGAGCCCGGTTTGCCCCGGGTGCGCACCTCGCGTGCACCTTCGCCGGGGTGGGCACCTTGGTGTGCAGACCTTGGCTGGGTTGCGCGCCCTGGTGGGCACCATGGTGCGCACCAAGGAGCGCTCCGAAGTGTGCTCCAAGGTGCGGCCTGCACGAAGTCGGAGCCCGGTTTGCCCCGGGTGTGCACCTCGGGTGGGCACCTTGGTGCGCATGCCTTGCCTGGGCTGCGCACCAGGGCGGGCTCAAGATGGCACCCGCGTTCCTTTTTTTTCACTATCTTTCAAAACGGAAATTTTAAAATCTCATTTTTTTTTGCCTTTTTCTGGAAATTAGTGAAGGCAGCGCATCAAAGGTGCGCACCTCGCTGCCCACCACGGTGCGCAACGCCGGTGGGCACCCGGGAGTGCTTCGAAGTGTGCTCCAAGGTGCTGCGTGCACGTTGTCGGAGCCCGGTTTGCCCCGGGTGCGCACCTCGCGTGCACCTTCGTCGGGGTGGGCACCTTGGCTGGGTTTGCCCCGGCTGCGCTCCGAAGCGGGGTTATTGGAGCGCCGCCTCTTTTTTTGTCGGAGCGTTTGGTGGGGTTTCTCGCATTGGCTCTTCCGAGGCCCGGTTGCCACCCTGGCGCGCACGAAGTCGGAAGTAGGGTTAATTGCCCGGGTGCGCACCTTTGCCAGGGTGGGCACCTTACCTGGGCTGCGCACCAGGGCGGGCTCAAGATGGCACGCGCGTTCCGTTTTTTTCACTATCTTTCAAAACGGAAATTTTAAAATCTCCTTTTTTTTTTGCCTTTTCTGGAAATTAGTGAAGGCAGCGCATCAAAGGTGCGCACCTCGCTGCCCACCTTGGTGTGCTCTGAGGTGCGCACCCGGGAGCGCTACGAAGTGTGCTCCAAGGTGCGGCGTGCACGTTGTCGGAGCCCGGTTTGCCCCGGGTGCGCACCTCGCCTGCACCTTGGCCGGGGTGGGCACCTTGGCTGGGTTTGCCCAGGGTGCGCTCCGAAGCGGGGTTACTGGAGCGCCCCCTCTTTTTTTGTCAGAGCGTTTGGTGGGGTTTCTCGCATTGGCTCTTCCCAGGCCCGGTTGTTGGGTGCGCTCCCACCCTGGCGCGCGCGAAGTTGGAAGTTGGGTTAATTGCCCGGGCGCGCACCTTCGCCAGGGTGGGCACCTTGGTGCGCACACCTTGGCTGGGCTGCGCACCAGGGCGGGCTCAAGATGGCACCAGCATTCCCTTTTTCTCACTATCTTTCAAAACGGAAATTTTAAAATCTCGTTTTTTTTTTGCCTTTTATGGAAATTAGTGAAGGCATCGCATCAAAGGTGCGCACCTCGCTGCCCACCTTGGTGTGCTCCGAGGTGCCCACCACGGTGCGCAACGCCGGTGCGAACCCGGGAGCGCCCCGATGTGTGCTCCAAGGTGCGGCGTGCACGAAGTCGGACCCCGGTTTGCCCCGGGTGCGCACCTCGCGTGCACCTTGGTGCGCACACCTTGGCTGGGTTGCGCGGCCTGGTGGGCACCATGGTGCGCACCAAGGAGCGCTCCGAAGTGTGCTCCAAGGTGCGGCGTGCACGAAGTCGGAGCCCGGTTTGCCCCGGGTACGCACCTCGCGTGCACCTTCGCCGGGGTGGGCACCTCGGCTGGGTTGCGCGCCCTGGTGCGCACCAAGGAGCGCTCCGAAGTGTGCTCCAAGGTGCGGCGTGCACGAAGTCGGAGCCCGGTTTGCCCCGGGTGCGCACCTTCGCCGCGGTGCGCACCATGGCGTGCACGAAGTCGGAGCCCGGTTTGCCCCGGGTGCGCACCTCGCGTGCACCTTCGGCGGGGTTGCGCGCCCTGGTGGGCACCATGGTGCGCACCAAGGAGCGCTCCGAAGTGTGCTCCAAGGTGCGGCGTGCACGAAGTCGGAGCCCGGTTTGCCCCGGGTGCGCACCTCGCGTGCACCTTCGGCGGGGTTGCGCGCCCTGGTGGGCACCATGGTGCGCACCAAGGAGCGCTCCGAAGTGTGCTCCAAGGTGCGGCGTGCACGAAGTCGGAGCCCGGTTTGCCCCGGGTGCGCACCTCGCGTGCACCTTCGCCGCGGTGGGCACCATGGCGTGCACGAAGTCGGAGCCCGGTTTGCCCCGGGTGCGCACCTCGCGTGCACCTTCGCCGGGGTGGGCACCTCGGCTGGGTTGCGCGCCCTGGTGCGCACCAAGGAGCGCTCCGAAGTGTGCTCCAAGGTGCGGCGTGCACGAAGTCGGAGCCCGGTTTGCCCCGGGTGCGCACCTCGCGTGCACCTTCGCCAGGGTGGGCACCTCGGTGCGCACACCTTCTCAATGTTTTCTTGCCTTTTCTGGAAATTGGTGAAGGCAGCGCATCAAAGGTGCGCACCTCGGTGTGCTCCGAGGTGCGAACCCGAGAGCGCTCCGAGGTGCCCACGAAGTCGAAAGTCGGGTTAATTGCATTGTTTTCCCCGGGTGCGCTCCGAGGTGCGCAACATCGGCGCGCACCAAGGAGGGCTCCGAAGTGTGCTCCAAGGTGCGCACGATGGCGTGCACCTCTGGTGCGCACGATTCGGAGCTCGGTTTGACCGGGGTGCGCACACCTTGGCTGGGTTGCGCACCTTTTGTGCGCTCCAAGGTGCGCACGAAGTCGGAGCTCGGTTTGCCCCGGGTGCGCACCTTCGCCAGGGTGCGCACCTTGATGCGCACGCCTTGGCTGGGCTGCGCACCTTGGTGGGCGCCATGGTGCGCACCTTTCGTGCGCTCCAAGGTGCGCACGAAGTCGGAGCTCGGTTTGCCCCGGGTGCGCACCTTGGTGGGCGCCATGGTGCACTCCGAGGTGCCCAAGATTGGTGCGCACCAAGGAGCGCTCCGAAGTGCGCTCCAAGGTGCGCGCGAAGTCGAAAGTTGGGTTAATTGTCCGGTTTGCCTCGGGTGCGCACCTTGCGTGCACCTTCGCCAGGGTGGGCGCCTTGGTGCGCACACCTTGGCTGGGCTGCGCACACCTTGGCACCCGCGTTTCCTTCATTTTAAATTTTTTTTTTTTACAATCTCTCAAGTGGGAAATTCTATAATCTCAACTTTTTTTGCCTTTTCAGGAAACTTTTGAATGGAGCGCATCATTGGTGCGCTCCGAAGTGTGCTCCAAAGCTCTCTCCAGCTGCGTGCACCTGCCCCGGCCGCGCACCCGGCCCCGCCCAGCTTCGCTCACCTGTCCCGGGCGTCTGGTGCGGAACCTTAGAGTAAGAAACATCACCGTGCACCTTGGCCAACGTGCGCGACTCGACCGAGCGCGCACTGGCCGAGGTGCACACCGATTTCACCTGGGTGCGCGCGCAGCACCTCGGGCGCACCGGGGTGCGCGCACAACGCCCGGGTTGCACCGTGGCCTGTGTGCTCGGGGCGCCTCGGGTGCGCGCTCGGTGTCGCCCCCGCGCGCGCGGTAGTGCGGGCAGCGCACCCCGGCCCGGCCCGGCCCCGACGAGAACGCAAACGGGCAAAAGGTTTATTCAAATAGCATTGCGACGCCCGGCGAAAAACTAAAAAAGGGTGCAACACCGGGACTTCCCGGGAGGTCACCCATCCCAGTACTACTCCGGCCCAAGCGCGCTTAACTGCGGAGTTCTGATGGGATCCGGTGCACTAACGCTGGTATGATCGCACCCGTTATGAGCTTGTCGCAGTGTGTACTTAGCAAACCGCGACCCACGTGCGAATCCACCCCGGCCACCCACCCCCGTCGAGGTGCACACCCTCCCTCGCGAAGTGCGCCCCGTTCGCCAAGTGTGAGCCCTGCCCGGGTGCGCGCACCTTGCTAGGGCGTCGGGTGTGCACCCGGCCCGGCCTACGTGCGTGCACCTGGAGGGGGCGTCGTGTGCGTGCAGTGTCCCGTCTGCAACGCGGTGCCCACACACCACCTCGGGCGCAACGACCTGCGCTCACATGTGGGCCGAGTGCACCTTGGTGCATGTTCGGGGCGCCTCGGGTGCACGCTCGATCTTGCCCCGGTGCACCAAGGCGCTCGGTTTGCCCCGGGTGCGCACTTGGTGCAAGGTGGGCACCCAAAATAGGGATCAAGCACCAAAACACAAGTTTCGGGATGCAAAATGGGACCCAAGGACCACAAATGCGTTCCAAGACCCATGATGGGTCCACGAGAACAAAAATGTGTTCCGAGACTTAATAAACAAATATTGGGTTTTAGGAGAAGAAACATGCTCTGATGCCCAAAACGAGAATCGACCCCGAAAAGGCCACAGGCCAAAAGTGGGATGCGAGACAAAAAAAAATGGGACCCGAGGACCAAAATTGGGTTCCCAGGTCGAAGACAGGGCAACCGGACAAGAAACGACCTCTAAGGCTCGAAATGAGTCCCGACGACTAAAACTTGACAAGAAGCACCCATCAGGCACCCAACTCGACACCCATGGGATGCCGACCCACCCGGGCTTCCACCTAGCACACCTTGGCACCCACCCACCCTCGCACCCAACCTCGCACCCAACTTAGCACCTTTGAACCCACATTGGCACTCACCCTGACCCTGGCACCTTGGAACCCACATTGGCACTCACCTTGACCCTGGCACCCACCTTTGCACTCACCTTGGGACCCACCCTGGCTCCCACCTCGGCACCCACCCAGACACCCACCTTGGTTCCTTGGCACCCACCCCGACACCCACCTTGGCACGCAACTTGGCTACTTGCCACCCACCTTGGCTCCTTGACGCCCACCCCGACAACCACCCCGTGACCTACCCTGGCTAGGGTTGGTGCACACCCACCCTGGTGCCCACCTTGGCACCCACCCTATGACCCACCTTGGCACGCACCTTAGTACCCACCCCGTTACCCACCCTAGGACCCACCCCGTGACCCACCTTGGCCAGGGTGGGTGCCTTGGTGCGCACAACTTGCCTGGGCTGCACACCAGGGCGGGCTCAAGATGGCACCCGCGTTCCGTTTTTTTCACTATCTTTCAAAACGGAAATTTTAAAATCTCATTTTTTTCTTTTTTTTGCCTTTTCTGGAAATTAGTGAAGGCAGCGCATCAAAGGTGCGCAATGCTGGTGCGAACCCGGGAGCGCTCCGATGTGTGCTCCAAGGTGCGGCGTGCACGAAGTCCGAGCCCGGTTTGCCCCGGGTGCGCACCTCGCGTGCACCTTCGCCGGGGTGAGCACCTTGGCTGGGTTGCGCGCCCTGGTGCGTACCAAGGAGCGCTCTGAAGTGTGCTCCAAGGTGCGGCGTGCACGAAGTCGGAGCCCGGTTTGCCCCGGGTGTGCACCTCGGGTGCGCACCTCGCGTGCACCTTCGCTGCGGTGGGCACCTTGGCTGGGTTGCGCGCCTTGGTGGGCACCATGCAGTGCACGAAGTCGGAGCCCGGTTTGCCCCGGGCGCGCACCTCCGCCAGGGTGGGCACCTTGGTGCGCACAACTTGCCTGGGCTGCGCATCAGGAAGGGCTCAAGATGGCACCCGCGTTCCGTTTTTTTCACTATCTTTCAGAACGGAAATTTTAAAATATCGTTTTTTTTTGCCTTTTCTGGAAATTAGTGAAGGCAGCGCATCAAAGGTGCGCAACGCTGGTGCAAACCTGGGAGCGCTCCGATGTGTGCTCCAAGGTGCGGCGTGCACGAAGTCGGAGCCCGGTTTGCCTCGGGTGCGCCCTGGTGGGCACCATGGTGCGCACCAAGGAGCGCTCCGAAGTGTGCTCCAAGGTGCGGCCTGCACGAAGTCGGAGCCCGGTTTGCCCCGGGTGTGCACCTCGGGTGGGCACCTTGGTGCGCATGCCTTGCCTGGGCTGCGCACCAGGGCGGGCTCAAGATGGCACCCGCGTTCCTTTTTTTTCACTATCTTTCAAAACGGAAATTTTAAAATCTCATTTTTTTTTGCCTTTTTCTGGAAATTAGTGAAGGCAGCGCATCAAAGGTGCGCACCTCGCTGCCCACCACGGTGCGCAACGCCGGTGGGCACCCGGGAGTGCTTCGAAGTGTGCTCCAAGGTGCTGCGTGCACGTTGTCGGAGCCCGGTTTGCCCCGGGTGCGCACCTCGCGTGCACCTTCGTCGGGGTGGGCACCTTGGCTTGGTTTGCCCCGGCTGCGCTCCGAAGCGGGGTTATTGGAGCGCCGCCTCTTTTTTTGTCGGAGCGTTTGGTGGGGTTTCTCGCATTGGCTCTTCCGAGGCCCGGTTGCCACCCTGGCGCGCACGAAGTCGGAAGTAGGGTTAATTGCCCGGGTGCGCACCTTTGCCAGGGTGGCACCTTACCTGGGCTGCGCACCAGGGCGGGCTCAAGATGGCACGCGCGTTCCGTTTTTTTCACTATCTTTCAAAACGGAAATTTTAAAATCTCCTTTTTTTTTTGCCTTTTCTGGAAATTAGTGAAGGCAGCGCATCAAAGGTGCGCACCTCGCTGCCCACCTTGGTGTGCTCTGAGGTGCGCACCCGGGAGCGCTACGAAGTGTGCTCCAAGGTGCGGCGTGCACGTTGTCGGAGCCCGGTTTGCCCCGGGTGCGCACCTCGCCTGCACCTTGGCCGGGGTGGGCACCTTGGCTGGGTTTGCCCAGGGTGCGCTCCGAAGCGGGGTTACTGGAGCGCCCCCTCTTTTTTTGTCAGAGAGTTTGGTGGGGTTTCTCGCATTGGCTCTTCCCAGGCCCGGTTGTTGGGTGCGCTCCCACCCTGGCGCGCGCGAAGTTGGAAGTTGGGTTAATTGCCCGGGCGCGCACCTTCGCCAGGGTGGGCACCTTGGTGCGCAAACCTTGGCTGGGCTGCGCACCAGGGCGGGCTCAAGATGGCACCAGCATTCCCTTTTTCTCACTATCTTTCAAAACGGAAATTTTAAAATCTCGTTTTTTTTTTGCCTTTTATGGAAATTAGTGAAGGCATCGCATCAAAGGTGCGCACCTCGCTGCCCACCTTGGTGTGCTCCGAGGTGCCCACCACGGTGCGCAACGCCGGTGCGAACCCGGGAGCGCCCCGATGTGTGCTCCAAGGTGCGGCGTGCACGAAGTCGGACCCCGGTTTGCCCCGGGTGCGCACCTCGCGTGCACCTTGGTGCGCACACCTTGGCTGGGTTGCGCGGCCTGGTGGGCACCATGGTGCGCACCAAGGAGCGCTCCGAAGTGTGCTCCAAGGTGCGGCGTGCACGAAGTCGGAGCCCGGTTTGCCCCGGGTGCGCACCTTCGCCGCGGTGGGCACCATGGCGTGCACGAAGTCGGAGCCCGGTTTGCCCCGGGTGCGCACCTCGCGTGCACCTTCGCCGGGGTGGGCACCTCGGCTGGGTTGCGCGCCCTGGTGCGCACCAAGGAGCGCTCTGAAGTGTGCTCCAAGGTGCGGCGTGCACGAAGTCGGAGCCCGGTTTGCCCCGGGTGTGCACCTCGCGTGCACCTTCGCTGCGGTGGGCACCTTGGCTGGGTTGCGCGCCTTGGTGGGCACCATGCAGTGCACGAAGTCGGAGCCCGGTTTGCCCCGGGCGCGCACCTCCGCCAGGGTGGGCACCTTGGTGCGCACAACTTGCCTGGGCTGCGCACCAGGAAGGGCTCAAGATGGCACCCGCGTTCCGTTTTTTTCACTATCTTTCAGAACGGAAATTTTAAAATATCGTTTTTTTTTGCCTTTTCTGGAAATTAGTGAAGGCAGCGCATCAAAGGTGCGCAACGCTGGTGCGAACCTGGGAGCGCTCCGATGTGTGCTCCAAGGTGCGGCGTGCACGAAGTCGGACCCCGGTTTGCCCCGGGTGCGCACCTCGCGTGCACCTTGGTGCGCACACCTTGGCTGGGTTGCGCGCCCTGGTGGGCACCATGGTGCGCACCAAGGAGCGCTCCGAAGTGTGCTCCAAGGTGCGGCGTGCACGAAGTCGGAGCCCGGTTTGCCCCGGGTGCGCACCTCGCGTGCACCTTCGCCGCGGTGGGCACCATGGCGTGCACGAAGTCGGAGCCCGGTTTGCCCCGGGTGCGCACCTCGCGTGCACCTTCGCCGGGGTGGGCACCTTAGTGTGCAGACCTTGGCTGGGTTGCGCGCCCTGGTGGGCACCATGGTGCGCACCAAGGAGCGCTCCGAAGTGTGCTCCAAGGTGCGGCCTGCACGAAGTCGGAGCCCGGTTTGCCCCGGGTGTGCACCTCGGGTGGGCACCTTGGTGCGCATGCCTTGCCTGGGCTGCGCACCAGGGCGGGCTCAAGATGGCACCCGCGTTCCTTTTTTTTCACTATCTTTCAAAACGGAAATTTTGAAATCTCATTTTTTTTTGCCTTTTTCTGGAAATTAGTGAAGGCAGCGCATCAAAGGTGCGCACCTCGCTGCCCACCACGGTGCGCAACGCCGGTGGGCACCCGGGAGTGCTTCGAAGTGTGCTCCAAGGTGCTGCGTGCACGTTGTCGGAGCCCGGTTTGCCCCGGGTGCGCACCTCGCGTGCACCTTCGTCGGGGTGGGCACCTTGGCTGGGTTTGCCCCGGCTGCGCTCCGAAGCGGGGTTATTGGAGCGCCGCCTCTTTTTTTGTCGGAGCGTTTGGTGGGGTTTCTCGCATTGGCTCTTCCGAGGCCCGGTTGCCACCCTGGCGCGCACGAAGTCGGAAGTAGGGTTAATTGCCCGGGTGCGCACCTTTGCCAGGGTGGGCACCTTACCTGGGCTGCGCACCAGGGCGGGCTCAAGATGGCACGCGCGTTCCGTTTTTTTCACTATCTTTCAAAACGGAAATTTTAAAATCTCCTTTTTTTTTTGCCTTTTCTGGAAATTAGTGAAGGCAGCGCATCAAAGGTGCGCACCTCGCTGCCCACCTTGGTGTGCTCTGAGGTGCGCACCCGGGAGCGCTACGAAGTGTGCTCCAAGGTGCGGCGTGCACGTTGTCGGAGCCCGGTTTGCCCCGGGTGCGCACCTCGCCTGCACCTTGGCCGGGGTGGGCACCTTGGCTGGGTTTGCCCAGGGTGCGCTCCGAAGCGGGGTTACTGGAGCGCCCCCTCTTTTTTTGTCAGAGCGTTTGGTGGGGTTTCTCGCATTGGCTCTTCCCAGGCCCGGTTGTTGGGTGCGCTCCCACCCTGGCGCGCGCGAAGTTGGAAGTTGGGTTAATTGCCCGGGCGCGCACCTTCGCCAGGGTGGGCACCTTGGTGCGCACACCTTGGCTGGGCTGCGCACCAGGGCGGGCTCAAGATGGCACCAGCATTCCCTTTTTCTCACTATCTTTCAAAACGGAAATTTTAAAATCTCGTTTTTTTTTTGCCTTTTATGGAAATTAGTGAAGGCATCGCATCAAAGGTGCGCACCTCGCTGCCCACCTTGGTGTGCTCCGAGGTGCCCACCACGGTGCGCAACGCCGGTGCGAACCCGGGAGCGCCCCGATGTGTGCTCCAAGGTGCGGCGTGCACGAAGTCGGACCCCGGTTTGCCCCGGGTGCGCACCTCGCGTGCACCTTGGTGCGCACACCTTGGCTGGGTTGCGCGGCCTGGTGGGCACCATGGTGCGCACCAAGGAGCGCTCCGAAGTGTGCTCCAAGGTGCGGCGTGCACGAAGTCGGAGCCCGGTTTGCCCCGGGTACGCACCTCGCGTGCACCTTCGCCGGGGTGGGCACCTCGGCTGGGTTGCGCGCCCTGGTGCGCACCAAGGAGCGCTCCGAAGTGTGCTCCAAGGTGCGGCGTGCACGAAGTCGGAGCCCGGTTTGCCCCGGGTGCGCACCTTCGCCGCGGTGCGCACCATGGCGTGCACGAAGTCGGAGCCCGGTTTGCCCCGGGTGCGCACCTCGCGTGCACCTTCGGCGGGGTTGCGCGCCCTGGTGGGCACCATGGTGCGCACCAAGGAGCGCTCCGAAGTGTGCTCCAAGGTGCGGCGTGCACGAAGTCGGAGCCCGGTTTGCCCCGGGTGCGCACCTCGCGTGCACCTTCGGCGGGGTTGCGCGCCCTGGTGGGCACCATGGTGCGCACCAAGGAGCGCTCCGAAGTGTGCTCCAAGGTGCGGCGTGCACGAAGTCGGAGCCCGGTTTGCCCCGGGTGCGCACCTCGCGTGCACCTTCGCCGCGGTGGGCACCATGGCGTGCACGAAGTCGGAGCCCGGTTTGCCCCGGGTGCGCACCTCGCGTGCACCTTCGCCGGGGTGGGCACCTCGGCTGGGTTGCGCGCCCTGGTGCGCACCAAGGAGCGCTCCGAAGTGTGCTCCAAGGTGCGGCGTGCACGAAGTCGGAGCCCGGTTTGCCCCGGGTGCGCACCTCGCGTGCACCTTCGCCAGGGTGGGCACCTCGGTGCGCACACCTTCTCAATGTTTTCTTGCCTTTTCTGGAAATTGGTGAAGGCAGCGCATCAAAGGTGCGCACCTCGGTGTGCTCCGAGGTGCGAACCCGAGAGCGCTCCGAGGTGCCCACGAAGTCGAAAGTCGGGTTAATTGCATTGTTTTCCCCGGGTGCGCTCCGAGGTGCGCAACATCGGCGCGCACCAAGGAGGGCTCCGAAGTGTGCTCCAAGGTGCGCACGATGGCGTGCACCTCTGGTGCGCACGATTCGGAGCTCGGTTTGACCGGGGTGCGCACACCTTGGCTGGGTTGCGCACCTTTTGTGCGCTCCAAGGTGCGCACGAAGTCGGAGCTCGGTTTGCCCCGGGTGCGCACCTTCGCCAGGGTGCGCACCTTGATGCGCACGCCTTGGCTGGGCTGCGCACCTTGGTGGGCGCCATGGTGCGCACCTTTCGTGCGCTCCAAGGTGCGCACGAAGTCGGAGCTCGGTTTGCCCCGGGTGCGCACCTTGGTGGGCGCCATGGTGCACTCCGAGGTGCCCAAGATTGGTGCGCACCAAGGAGCGCTCCGAAGTGCGCTCCAAGGTGCGCGCGAAGTCGAAAGTTGGGTTAATTGTCCGGTTTGCCTCGGGTGCGCACCTTGCGTGCACCTTCGCCAGGGTGGGCGCCTTGGTGCGCACACCTTGGCTGGGCTGCGCACACCTTGGCACCCGCGTTTCCTTCATTTTAAATTTTTTTTTTTTACAATCTCTCAAGTGGGAAATTCTATAATCTCAACTTTTTTTGCCTTTTCAGGAAACTTTTGAATGGAGCGCATCATTGGTGCGCTCCGAAGTGTGCTCCAAAGCTCTCTCCAGCTGCGTGCACCTGCCCCGGCCGCGCACCCGGCCCCGCCCAGCTTCGCTCACCTGTCCCGGGCGTCTGGTGCGGAACCTTAGAGTAAGAAACATCACCGTGCACCTTGGCCAACGTGCGCGACTCGACCGAGCGCGCACTGGCCGAGGTGCACACCGATTTCACCTGGGTGCGCGCGCAGCACCTCGGGCGCACCGGGGTGCGCGCACAACGCCCGGGTTGCACCGTGGCCTGTGTGCTCGGGGCGCCTCGGGTGCGCGCTCGGTGTCGCCCCCGCGCGCGCGGTAGTGCGGGCAGCGCACCCCGGCCCGGCCCGGCCCCGACGAGAACGCAAACGGGCAAAAGGTTTATTCAAATAGCATTGCGACGCCCGGCGAAAAACTAAAAAAGGGTGCAACACCGGGACTTCCCGGGAGGTCACCCATCCCAGTACTACTCCGGCCCAAGCGCGCTTAACTGCGGAGTTCTGATGGGATCCGGTGCACTAACGCTGGTATGATCGCACCCGTTATGAGCTTGTCGCAGTGTGTACTTAGCAAACCGCGACCCACGTGCGAATCCACCCCGGCCACCCACCCCCGTCGAGGTGCACACCCTCCCTCGCGAAGTGCGCCCCGTTCGCCAAGTGTGAGCCCTGCCCGGGTGCGCGCACCTTGCTAGGGCGTCGGGTGTGCACCCGGCCCGGCCTACGTGCGTGCACCTGGAGGGGGCGTCGTGTGCGTGCAGTGTCCCGTCTGCAACGCGGTGCCCACACACCACCTCGGGCGCAACGACCTGCGCTCACATGTGGGCCGAGTGCACCTTGGTGCATGTTCGGGGCGCCTCGGGTGCACGCTCGATCTTGCCCCGGTGCACCAAGGCGCTCGGTTTGCCCCGGGTGCGCACTTGGTGCAAGGTGGGCACCCAAAATAGGGATCAAGCACCAAAACACAAGTTTCGGGATGCAAAATGGGACCCAAGGACCACAAATGCGTTCCAAGACCCATGATGGGTCCACGAGAACAAAAATGTGTTCCGAGACTTAATAAACAAATATTGGGTTTTAGGAGAAGAAACATGCTCTGATGCCCAAAACGAGAATCGACCCCGAAAAGGCCACAGGCCAAAAGTGGGATGCGAGACAAAAAAAAATGGGACCCGAGGACCAAAATTGGGTTCCCAGGTCGAAGACAGGGCAACCGGACAAGAAACGACCTCTAAGGCTCGAAATGAGTCCCGACGACTAAAACTTGACAAGAAGCACCCATCAGGCACCCAACTCGACACCCATGGGATGCCGACCCACCCGGGCTTCCACCTAGCACACCTTGGCACCCACCCACCCTCGCACCCAACCTCGCACCCAACTTAGCACCTTTGAACCCACATTGGCACTCACCCTGACCCTGGCACCTTGGAACCCACATTGGCACTCACCTTGACCCTGGCACCCACCTTTGCACTCACCTTGGGACCCACCCTGGCTCCCACCTCGGCACCCACCCAGACACCCACCTTGGTTCCTTGGCACCCACCTTGGATCCTTGGCACCCACCCCGACACCCACCTTGGCACGCAACTTGGCTACTTGCCACCCACCTTGGCTCCTTGACGCCCACCCCGACAACCACCCCGTGACCTACCCTGGCTAGGGTTGGTGCACACCCACCCTGGTGCCCACCTTGGCACCCACCCTATGACCCACCTTGGCACGCACCTTAGTACCCACCCCGTTACCCACCCTAGGACCCACCCCGTGACCCACCTTGGCCAGGGTGGGTGCCTTGGTGCGCACAACTTGCCTGGGCTGCACACCAGGGCGGGCTCAAGATGGCACCCGCGTTCCGTTTTTTTCACTATCTTTCAAAACGGAAATTTTAAAATCTCATTTTTTTCTTTTTTTTGCCTTTTCTGGAAATTAGTGAAGGCAGCGCATCAAAGGTGCGCAATGCTGGTGCGAACCCGGGAGCGCTCCGATGTGTGCTCCAAGGTGCGGCGTGCACGAAGTCCGAGCCCGGTTTGCCCCGGGTGCGCACCTCGCGTGCACCTTCGCCGGGGTGAGCACCTTGGCTGGGTTGCGCGCCCTGGTGCGTACCAAGGAGCGCTCTGAAGTGTGCTCCAAGGTGCGGCGTGCACGAAGTCGGAGCCCGGTTTGCCCCGGGTGTGCACCTCGGGTGCGCACCTCGCGTGCACCTTCGCTGCGGTGGGCACCTTGGCTGGGTTGCGCGCCTTGGTGGGCACCATGCAGTGCACGAAGTCGGAGCCCGGTTTGCCCCGGGCGCGCACCTCCGCCAGGGTGGGCACCTTGGTGCGCACAACTTGCCTGGGCTGCGCATCAGGAAGGGCTCAAGATGGCACCCGCGTTCCGTTTTTTTCACTATCTTTCAGAACGGAAATTTTAAAATATCGTTTTTTTTTGCCTTTTCTGGAAATTAGTGAAGGCAGCGCATCAAAGGTGCGCAACGCTGGTGCGAACCTGGGAGCGCTCCGATGTGTGCTCCAAGGTGCGGCGTGCACGAAGTCGGAGCCCGGTTTGCCTCGGGTGCGCCCTGGTGGGCACCATGGTGCGCACCAAGGAGCGCTCCGAAGTGTGCTCCAAGGTGCGGCCTGCACGAAGTCGGAGCCCGGTTTGCCCCGGGTGTGCACCTCGGGTGGGCACCTTGGTGCGCATGCCTTGCCTGGGCTGCGCACCAGGGCGGGCTCAAGATGGCACCCGCGTTCCTTTTTTTTCACTATCTTTCAAAACGGAAATTTTAAAATCTCATTTTTTTTTGCCTTTTTCTGGAAATTAGTGAAGGCAGCGCATCAAAGGTGCGCACCTCGCTGCCCACCACGGTGCGCAACGCCGGTGGGCACCCGGGAGTGCTTCGAAGTGTGCTCCAAGGTGCTGCGTGCACGTTGTCGGAGCCCGGTTTGCCCCGGGTGCGCACCTCGCGTGCACCTTCGTCGGGGTGGGCACCTTGGCTTGGTTTGCCCCGGCTGCGCTCCGAAGCGGGGTTATTGGAGCGCCGCCTCTTTTTTTGTCGGAGCGTTTGGTGGGGTTTCTCGCATTGGCTCTTCCGAGGCCCGGTTGCCACCCTGGCGCGCACGAAGTCGGAAGTAGGGTTAATTGCCCGGGTGCGCACCTTTGCCAGGGTGGCACCTTACCTGGGCTGCGCACCAGGGCGGGCTCAAGATGGCACGCGCGTTCCGTTTTTTTCACTATCTTTCAAAACGGAAATTTTAAAATCTCCTTTTTTTTTTGCCTTTTCTGGAAATTAGTGAAGGCAGCGCATCAAAGGTGCGCACCTCGCTGCCCACCTTGGTGTGCTCTGAGGTGCGCACCCGGGAGCGCTACGAAGTGTGCTCCAAGGTGCGGCGTGCACGTTGTCGGAGCCCGGTTTGCCCCGGGTGCGCACCTCGCCTGCACCTTGGCCGGGGTGGGCACCTTGGCTGGGTTTGCCCAGGGTGCGCTCCGAAGCGGGGTTACTGGAGCGCCCCCTCTTTTTTTGTCAGAGAGTTTGGTGGGGTTTCTCGCATTGGCTCTTCCCAGGCCCGGTTGTTGGGTGCGCTCCCACCCTGGCGCGCGCGAAGTTGGAAGTTGGGTTAATTGCCCGGGCGCGCACCTTCGCCAGGGTGGGCACCTTGGTGCGCAAACCTTGGCTGGGCTGCGCACCAGGGCGGGCTCAAGATGGCACCAGCATTCCCTTTTTCTCACTATCTTTCAAAACGGAAATTTTAAAATCTCGTTTTTTTTTTGCCTTTTATGGAAATTAGTGAAGGCATCGCATCAAAGGTGCGCACCTCGCTGCCCACCTTGGTGTGCTCCGAGGTGCCCACCACGGTGCGCAACGCCGGTGCGAACCCGGGAGCGCCCCGATGTGTGCTCCAAGGTGCGGCGTGCACGAAGTCGGACCCCGGTTTGCCCCGGGTGCGCACCTCGCGTGCACCTTGGTGCGCACACCTTGGCTGGGTTGCGCGGCCTGGTGGGCACCATGGTGCGCACCAAGGAGCGCTCCGAAGTGTGCTCCAAGGTGCGGCGTGCACGAAGTCGGAGCCCGGTTTGCCCCGGGTGCGCACCTTCGCCGCGGTGGGCACCATGGCGTGCACGAAGTCGGAGCCCGGTTTGCCCCGGGTGCGCACCTCGCGTGCACCTTCGCCGGGGTGGGCACCTCGGCTGGGTTGCGCGCCCTGGTGCGCACCAAGGAGCGCTCTGAAGTGTGCTCCAAGGTGCGGCGTGCACGAAGTCGGAGCCCGGTTTGCCCCGGGTGTGCACCTCGCGTGCACCTTCGCTGCGGTGGGCACCTTGGCTGGGTTGCGCGCCTTGGTGGGCACCATGCAGTGCACGAAGTCGGAGCCCGGTTTGCCCCGGGCGCGCACCTCCGCCAGGGTGGGCACCTTGGTGCGCACAACTTGCCTGGGCTGCGCACCAGGAAGGGCTCAAGATGGCACCCGCGTTCCGTTTTTTTCACTATCTTTCAGAACGGAAATTTTAAAATATCGTTTTTTTTTGCCTTTTCTGGAAATTAGTGAAGGCAGCGCATCAAAGGTGCGCAACGCTGGTGCGAACCTGGGAGCGCTCCGATGTGTGCTCCAAGGTGCGGCGTGCACGAAGTCGGACCCCGGTTTGCCCCGGGTGCGCACCTCGCGTGCACCTTGGTGCGCACACCTTGGCTGGGTTGCGCGCCCTGGTGGGCACCATGGTGCGCACCAAGGAGCGCTCCGAAGTGTGCTCCAAGGTGCGGCGTGCACGAAGTCGGAGCCCGGTTTGCCCCGGGTGCGCACCTCGCGTGCACCTTCGCCGCGGTGGGCACCATGGCGTGCACGAAGTCGGAGCCCGGTTTGCCCCGGGTGCGCACCTCGCGTGCACCTTCGCCGGGGTGGGCACCTTAGTGTGCAGACCTTGGCTGGGTTGCGCGCCCTGGTGGGCACCATGGTGCGCACCAAGGAGCGCTCCGAAGTGTGCTCCAAGGTGCGGCCTGCACGAAGTCGGAGCCCGGTTTGCCCCGGGTGTGCACCTCGGGTGGGCACCTTGGTGCGCATGCCTTGCCTGGGCTGCGCACCAGGGCGGGCTCAAGATGGCACCCGCGTTCCTTTTTTTTCACTATCTTTCAAAACGGAAATTTTAAAATCTCATTTTTTTTTGCCTTTTTCTGGAAATTAGTGAAGGCAGCGCATCAAAGGTGCGCACCTCGCTGCCCACCACGGTGCGCAACGCCGGTGGGCACCCGGGAGTGCTTCGAAGTGTGCTCCAAGGTGCTGCGTGCACGTTGTCGGAGCCCGGTTTGCCCCGGGTGCGCACCTCGCGTGCACCTTCGTCGGGGTGGGCACCTTGGCTGGGTTTGCCCCGGCTGCGCTCCGAAGCGGGGTTATTGGAGCGCCGCCTCTTTTTTTGTCGGAGCGTTTGGTGGGGTTTCTCGCATTGGCTCTTCCGAGGCCCGGTTGCCACCCTGGCGCGCACGAAGTCGGAAGTAGGGTTAATTGCCCGGGTGCGCACCTTTGCCAGGGTGGGCACCTTACCTGGGCTGCGCACCAGGGCGGGCTCAAGATGGCACGCGCGTTCCGTTTTTTTCACTATCTTTCAAAACGGAAATTTTAAAATCTCCTTTTTTTTTTGCCTTTTCTGGAAATTAGTGAAGGCAGCGCATCAAAGGTGCGCACCTCGCTGCCCACCTTGGTGTGCTCTGAGGTGCGCACCCGGGAGCGCTACGAAGTGTGCTCCAAGGTGCGGCGTGCACGTTGTCGGAGCCCGGTTTGCCCCGGGTGCGCACCTCGCCTGCACCTTGGCCGGGGTGGGCACCTTGGCTGGGTTTGCCCAGGGTGCGCTCCGAAGCGGGGTTACTGGAGCGCCCCCTCTTTTTTTGTCAGAGCGTTTGGTGGGGTTTCTCGCATTGGCTCTTCCCAGGCCCGGTTGTTGGGTGCGCTCCCACCCTGGCGCGCGCGAAGTTGGAAGTTGGGTTAATTGCCCGGGCGCGCACCTTCGCCAGGGTGGGCACCTTGGTGCGCACACCTTGGCTGGGCTGCGCACCAGGGCGGGCTCAAGATGGCACCAGCATTCCCTTTTTCTCACTATCTTTCAAAACGGAAATTTTAAAATCTCGTTTTTTTTTTGCCTTTTATGGAAATTAGTGAAGGCATCGCATCAAAGGTGCGCACCTCGCTGCCCACCTTGGTGTGCTCCGAGGTGCCCACCACGGTGCGCAACGCCGGTGCGAACCCGGGAGCGCCCCGATGTGTGCTCCAAGGTGCGGCGTGCACGAAGTCGGACCCCGGTTTGCCCCGGGTGCGCACCTCGCGTGCACCTTGGTGCGCACACCTTGGCTGGGTTGCGCGGCCTGGTGGGCACCATGGTGCGCACCAAGGAGCGCTCCGAAGTGTGCTCCAAGGTGCGGCGTGCACGAAGTCGGAGCCCGGTTTGCCCCGGGTACGCACCTCGCGTGCACCTTCGCCGGGGTGGGCACCTCGGCTGGGTTGCGCGCCCTGGTGCGCACCAAGGAGCGCTCCGAAGTGTGCTCCAAGGTGCGGCGTGCACGAAGTCGGAGCCCGGTTTGCCCCGGGTGCGCACCTTCGCCGCGGTGCGCACCATGGCGTGCACGAAGTCGGAGCCCGGTTTGCCCCGGGTGCGCACCTCGCGTGCACCTTCGGCGGGGTTGCGCGCCCTGGTGGGCACCATGGTGCGCACCAAGGAGCACTCCGAAGTGTGCTCCAAGGTGCGGCGTGCACGAAGTCGGAGCCCGGTTTGCCCCGGGTGCGCACCTCGCGTGCACCTTCGGCGGGGTTGCGCGCCCTGGTGGGCACCATGGTGCGCACCAAGGAGCGCTCCGAAGTGTGCTCCAAGGTGCGGCGTGCACGAAGTCGGAGCCCGGTTTGCCCCGGGTGCGCACCTCGCGTGCACCTTCGCCGCGGTGGGCACCATGGCGTGCACGAAGTCGGAGCCCGGTTTGCCCCGGGTGCGCACCTCGCGTGCACCTTCGCCGGGGTGGGCACCTCGGCTGGGTTGCGCGCCCTGGTGCGCACCAAGGAGCGCTCCGAAGTGTGCTCCAAGGTGCGGCGTGCACGAAGTCGGAGCCCGGTTTGCCCCGGGTGCGCACCTCGCGTGCACCTTCGCCAGGGTGGGCACCTCGGTGCGCACACCTTCTCAATGTTTTCTTGCCTTTTCTGGAAATTGGTGAAGGCAGCGCATCAAAGGTGCGCACCTCGGTGTGCTCCGAGGTGCGAACCCGAGAGCGCTCCGAGGTGCCCACGAAGTCGAAAGTCGGGTTAATTGCATTGTTTTCCCCGGGTGCGCTCCGAGGTGCGCAACATCGGCGCGCACCAAGGAGGGCTCCGAAGTGTGCTCCAAGGTGCGCACGATGGCGTGCACCTCTGGTGCGCACGATTCGGAGCTCGGTTTGACCGGGGTGCGCACACCTTGGCTGGGTTGCGCACCTTTTGTGCGCTCCAAGGTGCGCACGAAGTCGGAGCTCGGTTTGCCCCGGGTGCGCACCTTCGCCAGGGTGCGCACCTTGATGCGCACGCCTTGGCTGGGCTGCGCACCTTGGTGGGCGCCATGGTGCGCACCTTTCGTGCGCTCCAAGGTGCGCACGAAGTCGGAGCTCGGTTTGCCCCGGGTGCGCACCTTGGTGGGCGCCATGGTGCACTCCGAGGTGCCCAAGATTGGTGCGCACCAAGGAGCGCTCCGAAGTGCGCTCCAAGGTGCGCGCGAAGTCGAAAGTTGGGTTAATTGTCCGGTTTGCCTCGGGTGCGCACCTTGCGTGCACCTTCGCCAGGGTGGGCGCCTTGGTGCGCACACCTTGGCTGGGCTGCGCACACCTTGGCACCCGCGTTTCCTTCATTTTAAATTTTTTTTTTTTACAATCTCTCAAGTGGGAAATTCTATAATCTCAACTTTTTTTGCCTTTTCAGGAAACTTTTGAATGGAGCGCATCATTGGTGCGCTCCGAAGTGTGCTCCAAAGCTCTCTCCAGCTGCGTGCACCTGCCCCGGCCGCGCACCCGGCCCCGCCCAGCTTCGCTCACCTGTCCCGGGCGTCTGGTGCGGAACCTTAGAGTAAGAAACATCACCGTGCACCTTGGCCAACGTGCGCGACTCGACCGAGCGCGCACTGGCCGAGGTGCACACCGATTTCACCTGGGTGCGCGCGCAGCACCTCGGGCGCACCGGGGTGCGCGCACAACGCCCGGGTTGCACCGTGGCCTGTGTGCTCGGGGCGCCTCGGGTGCGCGCTCGGTGTCGCCCCCGCGCGCGCGGTAGTGCGGGCAGCGCACCCCGGCCCGGCCCGGCCCCGACGAGAACGCAAACGGGCAAAAGGTTTATTCAAATAGCATTGCGACGCCCGGCGAAAAACTAAAAAAGGGTGCAACACCGGGACTTCCCGGGAGGTCACCCATCCCAGTACTACTCCGGCCCAAGCGCGCTTAACTGCGGAGTTCTGATGGGATCCGGTGCACTAACGCTGGTATGATCGCACCCGTTATGAGCTTGTCGCAGTGTGTACTTAGCAAACCGCGACCCACGTGCGAATCCACCCCGGCCACCCACCCCCGTCGAGGTGCACACCCTCCCTCGCGAAGTGCGCCCCGTTCGCCAAGTGTGAGCCCTGCCCGGGTGCGCGCACCTTGCTAGGGCGTCGGGTGTGCACCCGGCCCGGCCTACGTGCGTGCACCTGGAGGGGGCGTCGTGTGCGTGCAGTGTCCCGTCTGCAACGCGGTGCCCACACACCACCTCGGGCGCAACGACCTGCGCTCACATGTGGGCCGAGTGCACCTTGGTGCATGTTCGGGGCGCCTCGGGTGCACGCTCGATCTTGCCCCGGTGCACCAAGGCGCTCGGTTTGCCCCGGGTGCGCACTTGGTGCAAGGTGGGCACCCAAAATAGGGATCAAGCACCAAAACACAAGTTTCGGGATGCAAAATGGGACCCAAGGACCACAAATGCGTTCCAAGACCCATGATGGGTCCACGAGAACAAAAATGTGTTCCGAGACTTAATAAACAAATATTGGGTTTTAGGAGAAGAAACATGCTCTGATGCCCAAAACGAGAATCGACCCCGAAAAGGCCACAGGCCAAAAGTGGGATGCGAGACAAAAAAAAATGGGACCCGAGGACCAAAATTGGGTTCCCAGGTCGAAGACAGGGCAACCGGACAAGAAACGACCTCTAAGGCTCGAAATGAGTCCCGACGACTAAAACTTGACAAGAAGCACCCATCAGGCACCCAACTCGACACCCATGGGATGCCGACCCACCCGGGCTTCCACCTAGCACACCTTGGCACCCACCCACCCTCGCACCCAACCTCGCACCCAACTTAGCACCTTTGAACCCACATTGGCACTCACCCTGACCCTGGCACCTTGGAACCCACATTGGCACTCACCTTGACCCTGGCACCCACCTTTGCACTCACCTTGGGACCCACCCTGGCTCCCACCTCGGCACCCACCCAGACACCCACCTTGGTTCCTTGGCACCCACCTTGGATCCTTGGCACCCACCCCGACACCCACCTTGGCACGCAACTTGGCTACTTGCCACCCACCTTGGCTCCTTGACGCCCACCCCGACAACCACCCCGTGACCTACCCTGGCTAGGGTTGGTGCACACCCACCCTGGTGCCCACCTTGGCACCCACCCTATGACCCACCTTGGCACGCACCTTAGTACCCACCCCGTTACCCACCCTAGGACCCACCCCGTGACCCACCTTGGCCAGGGTGGGTGCCTTGGTGCGCACAACTTGCCTGGGCTGCACACCAGGGCGGGCTCAAGATGGCACCCGCGTTCCGTTTTTTTCACTATCTTTCAAAACGGAAATTTTAAAATCTCATTTTTTTCTTTTTTTTGCCTTTTCTGGAAATTAGTGAAGGCAGCGCATCAAAGGTGCGCAATGCTGGTGCGAACCCGGGAGCGCTCCGATGTGTGCTCCAAGGTGCGGCGTGCACGAAGTCCGAGCCCGGTTTGCCCCGGGTGCGCACCTCGCGTGCACCTTCGCCGGGGTGAGCACCTTGGCTGGGTTGCGCGCCCTGGTGCGTACCAAGGAGCGCTCTGAAGTGTGCTCCAAGGTGCGGCGTGCACGAAGTCGGAGCCCGGTTTGCCCCGGGTGTGCACCTCGGGTGCGCACCTCGCGTGCACCTTCGCTGCGGTGGGCACCTTGGCTGGGTTGCGCGCCTTGGTGGGCACCATGCAGTGCACGAAGTCGGAGCCCGGTTTGCCCCGGGCGCGCACCTCCGCCAGGGTGGGCACCTTGGTGCGCACAACTTGCCTGGGCTGCGCATCAGGAAGGGCTCAAGATGGCACCCGCGTTCCGTTTTTTTCACTATCTTTCAGAACGGAAATTTTAAAATATCGTTTTTTTTTGCCTTTTCTGGAAATTAGTGAAGGCAGCGCATCAAAGGTGCGCAACGCTGGTGCGAACCTGGGAGCGCTCCGATGTGTGCTCCAAGGTGCGGCGTGCACGAAGTCGGAGCCCGGTTTGCCTCGGGTGCGCCCTGGTGGGCACCATGGTGCGCACCAAGGAGCGCTCCGAAGTGTGCTCCAAGGTGCGGCCTGCACGAAGTCGGAGCCCGGTTTGCCCCGGGTGTGCACCTCGGGTGGGCACCTTGGTGCGCATGCCTTGCCTGGGCTGCGCACCAGGGCGGGCTCAAGATGGCACCCGCGTTCCTTTTTTTTCACTATCTTTCAAAACGGAAATTTTAAAATCTCATTTTTTTTTGCCTTTTTCTGGAAATTAGTGAAGGCAGCGCATCAAAGGTGCGCACCTCGCTGCCCACCACGGTGCGCAACGCCGGTGGGCACCCGGGAGTGCTTCGAAGTGTGCTCCAAGGTGCTGCGTGCACGTTGTCGGAGCCCGGTTTGCCCCGGGTGCGCACCTCGCGTGCACCTTCGTCGGGGTGGGCACCTTGGCTTGGTTTGCCCCGGCTGCGCTCCGAAGCGGGGTTATTGGAGCGCCGCCTCTTTTTTTGTCGGAGCGTTTGGTGGGGTTTCTCGCATTGGCTCTTCCGAGGCCCGGTTGCCACCCTGGCGCGCACGAAGTCGGAAGTAGGGTTAATTGCCCGGGTGCGCACCTTTGCCAGGGTGGCACCTTACCTGGGCTGCGCACCAGGGCGGGCTCAAGATGGCACGCGCGTTCCGTTTTTTTCACTATCTTTCAAAACGGAAATTTTAAAATCTCCTTTTTTTTTTGCCTTTTCTGGAAATTAGTGAAGGCAGCGCATCAAAGGTGCGCACCTCGCTGCCCACCTTGGTGTGCTCTGAGGTGCGCACCCGGGAGCGCTACGAAGTGTGCTCCAAGGTGCGGCGTGCACGTTGTCGGAGCCCGGTTTGCCCCGGGTGCGCACCTCGCCTGCACCTTGGCCGGGGTGGGCACCTTGGCTGGGTTTGCCCAGGGTGCGCTCCGAAGCGGGGTTACTGGAGCGCCCCCTCTTTTTTTGTCAGAGAGTTTGGTGGGGTTTCTCGCATTGGCTCTTCCCAGGCCCGGTTGTTGGGTGCGCTCCCACCCTGGCGCGCGCGAAGTTGGAAGTTGGGTTAATTGCCCGGGCGCGCACCTTCGCCAGGGTGGGCACCTTGGTGCGCAAACCTTGGCTGGGCTGCGCACCAGGGCGGGCTCAAGATGGCACCAGCATTCCCTTTTTCTCACTATCTTTCAAAACGGAAATTTTAAAATCTCGTTTTTTTTTTGCCTTTTATGGAAATTAGTGAAGGCATCGCATCAAAGGTGCGCACCTCGCTGCCCACCTTGGTGTGCTCCGAGGTGCCCACCACGGTGCGCAACGCCGGTGCGAACCCGGGAGCGCCCCGATGTGTGCTCCAAGGTGCGGCGTGCACGAAGTCGGACCCCGGTTTGCCCCGGGTGCGCACCTCGCGTGCACCTTGGTGCGCACACCTTGGCTGGGTTGCGCGGCCTGGTGGGCACCATGGTGCGCACCAAGGAGCGCTCCGAAGTGTGCTCCAAGGTGCGGCGTGCACGAAGTCGGAGCCCGGTTTGCCCCGGGTGCGCACCTTCGCCGCGGTGGGCACCATGGCGTGCACGAAGTCGGAGCCCGGTTTGCCCCGGGTGCGCACCTCGCGTGCACCTTCGCCGGGGTGGGCACCTCGGCTGGGTTGCGCGCCCTGGTGCGCACCAAGGAGCGCTCTGAAGTGTGCTCCAAGGTGCGGCGTGCACGAAGTCGGAGCCCGGTTTGCCCCGGGTGTGCACCTCGCGTGCACCTTCGCTGCGGTGGGCACCTTGGCTGGGTTGCGCGCCTTGGTGGGCACCATGCAGTGCACGAAGTCGGAGCCCGGTTTGCCCCGGGCGCGCACCTCCGCCAGGGTGGGCACCTTGGTGCGCACAACTTGCCTGGGCTGCGCACCAGGAAGGGCTCAAGATGGCACCCGCGTTCCGTTTTTTTCACTATCTTTCAGAACGGAAATTTTAAAATATCGTTTTTTTTTGCCTTTTCTGGAAATTAGTGAAGGCAGCGCATCAAAGGTGCGCAACGCTGGTGCGAACCTGGGAGCGCTCCGATGTGTGCTCCAAGGTGCGGCGTGCACGAAGTCGGACCCCGGTTTGCCCCGGGTGCGCACCTCGCGTGCACCTTGGTGCGCACACCTTGGCTGGGTTGCGCGCCCTGGTGGGCACCATGGTGCGCACCAAGGAGCGCTCCGAAGTGTGCTCCAAGGTGCGGCGTGCACGAAGTCGGAGCCCGGTTTGCCCCGGGTGCGCACCTCGCGTGCACCTTCGCCGCGGTGGGCACCATGGCGTGCACGAAGTCGGAGCCCGGTTTGCCCCGGGTGCGCACCTCGCGTGCACCTTCGCCGGGGTGGGCACCTTAGTGTGCAGACCTTGGCTGGGTTGCGCGCCCTGGTGGGCACCATGGTGCGCACCAAGGAGCGCTCCGAAGTGTGCTCCAAGGTGCGGCCTGCACGAAGTCGGAGCCCGGTTTGCCCCGGGTGTGCACCTCGGGTGGGCACCTTGGTGCGCATGCCTTGCCTGGGCTGCGCACCAGGGCGGGCTCAAGATGGCACCCGCGTTCCTTTTTTTTCACTATCTTTCAAAACGGAAATTTTAAAATCTCATTTTTTTTTGCCTTTTTCTGGAAATTAGTGAAGGCAGCGCATCAAAGGTGCGCACCTCGCTGCCCACCACGGTGCGCAACGCCGGTGGGCACCCGGGAGTGCTTCGAAGTGTGCTCCAAGGTGCTGCGTGCACGTTGTCGGAGCCCGGTTTGCCCCGGGTGCGCACCTCGCGTGCACCTTCGTCGGGGTGGGCACCTTGGCTGGGTTTGCCCCGGCTGTGCTCCGAAGCGGGGTTATTGGAGCGCCGCCTCTTTTTTTGTCGGAGCGTTTGGTGGGGTTTCTCGCATTGGCTCTTCCGAGGCCCGGTTGCCACCCTGGCGCGCACGAAGTCGGAAGTAGGGTTAATTGCCCGGGTGCGCACCTTTGCCAGGGTGGGCACCTTACCTGGGCTGCGCACCAGGGCGGGCTCAAGATGGCACGCGCGTTCCGTTTTTTTCACTATCTTTCAAAACGGAAATTTTAAAATCTCCTTTTTTTTTTGCCTTTTCTGGAAATTAGTGAAGGCAGCGCATCAAAGGTGCGCACCTCGCTGCCCACCTTGGTGTGCTCTGAGGTGCGCACCCGGGAGCGCTACGAAGTGTGCTCCAAGGTGCGGCGTGCACGTTGTCGGAGCCCGGTTTGCCCCGGGTGCGCACCTCGCCTGCACCTTGGCCGGGGTGGGCACCTTGGCTGGGTTTGCCCAGGGTGCGCTCCGAAGCGGGGTTACTGGAGCGCCCCCTCTTTTTTTGTCAGAGCGTTTGGTGGGGTTTCTCGCATTGGCTCTTCCCAGGCCCGGTTGTTGGGTGCGCTCCCACCCTGGCGCGCGCGAAGTTGGAAGTTGGGTTAATTGCCCGGGCGCGCACCTTCGCCAGGGTGGGCACCTTGGTGCGCACACCTTGGCTGGGCTGCGCACCAGGGCGGGCTCAAGATGGCACCAGCATTCCCTTTTTCTCACTATCTTTCAAAACGGAAATTTTAAAATCTCGTTTTTTTTTTGCCTTTTATGGAAATTAGTGAAGGCATCGCATCAAAGGTGCGCACCTCGCTGCCCACCTTGGTGTGCTCCGAGGTGCCCACCACGGTGCGCAACGCCGGTGCGAACCCGGGAGCGCCCCGATGTGTGCTCCAAGGTGCGGCGTGCACGAAGTCGGACCCCGGTTTGCCCCGGGTGCGCACCTCGCGTGCACCTTGGTGCGCACACCTTGGCTGGGTTGCGCGGCCTGGTGGGCACCATGGTGCGCACCAAGGAGCGCTCCGAAGTGTGCTCCAAGGTGCGGCGTGCACGAAGTCGGAGCCCGGTTTGCCCCGGGTACGCACCTCGCGTGCACCTTCGCCGGGGTGGGCACCTCGGCTGGGTTGCGCGCCCTGGTGCGCACCAAGGAGCGCTCCGAAGTGTGCTCCAAGGTGCGGCGTGCACGAAGTCGGAGCCCGGTTTGCCCCGGGTGCGCACCTTCGCCGCGGTGCGCACCATGGCGTGCACGAAGTCGGAGCCCGGTTTGCCCCGGGTGCGCACCTCGCGTGCACCTTCGGCGGGGTTGCGCGCCCTGGTGGGCACCATGGTGCGCACCAAGGAGCGCTCCGAAGTGTGCTCCAAGGTGCGGCGTGCACGAAGTCGGAGCCCGGTTTGCCCCGGGTGCGCACCTCGCGTGCACCTTCGGCGGGGTTGCGCGCCCTGGTGGGCACCATGGTGCGCACCAAGGAGCGCTCCGAAGTGTGCTCCAAGGTGCGGCGTGCACGAAGTCGGAGCCCGGTTTGCCCCGGGTGCGCACCTCGCGTGCACCTTCGCCGCGGTGGGCACCATGGCGTGCACGAAGTCGGAGCCCGGTTTGCCCCGGGTGCGCACCTCGCGTGCACCTTCGCCGGGGTGGGCACCTCGGCTGGGTTGCGCGCCCTGGTGCGCACCAAGGAGCGCTCCGAAGTGTGCTCCAAGGTGCGGCGTGCACGAAGTCGGAGCCCGGTTTGCCCCGGGTGCGCACCTCGCGTGCACCTTCGCCAGGGTGGGCACCTCGGTGCGCACACCTTCTCAATGTTTTCTTGCCTTTTCTGGAAATTGGTGAAGGCAGCGCATCAAAGGTGCGCACCTCGGTGTGCTCCGAGGTGCGAACCCGAGAGCGCTCCGAGGTGCCCACGAAGTCGAAAGTCGGGTTAATTGCATTGTTTTCCCCGGGTGCGCTCCGAGGTGCGCAACATCGGCGCGCACCAAGGAGGGCTCCGAAGTGTGCTCCAAGGTGCGCACGATGGCGTGCACCTCTGGTGCGCACGATTCGGAGCTCGGTTTGACCGGGGTGCGCACACCTTGGCTGGGTTGCGCACCTTTTGTGCGCTCCAAGGTGCGCACGAAGTCGGAGCTCGGTTTGCCCCGGGTGCGCACCTTCGCCAGGGTGCGCACCTTGATGCGCACGCCTTGGCTGGGCTGCGCACCTTGGTGGGCGCCATGGTGCGCACCTTTCGTGCGCTCCAAGGTGCGCACGAAGTCGGAGCTCGGTTTGCCCCGGGTGCGCACCTTGGTGGGCGCCATGGTGCACTCCGAGGTGCCCAAGATTGGTGCGCACCAAGGAGCGCTCCGAAGTGCGCTCCAAGGTGCGCGCGAAGTCGAAAGTTGGGTTAATTGTCCGGTTTGCCTCGGGTGCGCACCTTGCGTGCACCTTCGCCAGGGTGGGCGCCTTGGTGCGCACACCTTGGCTGGGCTGCGCACACCTTGGCACCCGCGTTTCCTTCATTTTAAATTTTTTTTTTTTACAATCTCTCAAGTGGGAAATTCTATAATCTCAACTTTTTTTGCCTTTTCAGGAAACTTTTGAATGGAGCGCATCATTGGTGCGCTCCGAAGTGTGCTCCAAAGCTCTCTCCAGCTGCGTGCACCTGCCCCGGCCGCGCACCCGGCCCCGCCCAGCTTCGCTCACCTGTCCCGGGCGTCTGGTGCGGAACCTTAGAGTAAGAAACATCACCGTGCACCTTGGCCAACGTGCGCGACTCGACCGAGCGCGCACTGGCCGAGGTGCACACCGATTTCACCTGGGTGCGCGCGCAGCACCTCGGGCGCACCGGGGTGCGCGCACAACGCCCGGGTTGCACCGTGGCCTGTGTGCTCGGGGCGCCTCGGGTGCGCGCTCGGTGTCGCCCCCGCGCGCGCGGTAGTGCGGGCAGCGCACCCCGGCCCGGCCCGGCCCCGACGAGAACGCAAACGGGCAAAAGGTTTATTCAAATAGCATTGCGACGCCCCGGCGAAAAACTAAAAAAGGGTGCAACACCGGGACTTCCCGGGAGGTCACCCATCCCAGTACTACTCCGGCCCAAGCGCGCTTAACTGCGGAGTTCTGATGGGATCCGGTGCACTAACGCTGGTATGATCGCACCCGTTATGAGCTTGTCGCAGTGTGTACTTAGCAAACCGCGACCCACGTGCGAATCCACCCCGGCCACCCACCCCCGTCGAGGTGCACACCCTCCCTCGCGAAGTGCGCCCCGTTCGCCAAGTGTGAGCCCTGCCCGGGTGCGCGCACCTTGCTAGGGCGTCGGGTGTGCACCCGGCCCGGCCTACGTGCGTGCACCTGGAGGGGGCGTCGTGTGCGTGCAGTGTCCCGTCTGCAACGCGGTGCCCACACACCACCTCGGGCGCAACGACCTGCGCTCACATGTGGGCCGAGTGCACCTTGGTGCATGTTCGGGGCGCCTCGGGTGCACGCTCGATCTTGCCCCGGTGCACCAAGGCGCTCGGTTTGCCCCGGGTGCGCACTTGGTGCAAGGTGGGCACCCAAAATAGGGATCAAGCACCAAAACACAAGTTTCGGGATGCAAAATGGGACCCAAGGACCACAAATGCGTTCCAAGACCCATGATGGGTCCACGAGAACAAAAATGTGTTCCGAGACTTAATAAACAAATATTGGGTTTTAGGAGAAGAAACATGCTCTGATGCCCAAAACGAGAATCGACCCCGAAAAGGCCACAGGCCAAAAGTGGGATGCGAGACAAAAAAAAATGGGACCCGAGGACCAAAATTGGGTTCCCAGGTCGAAGACAGGGCAACCGGACAAGAAACGACCTCTAAGGCTCGAAATGAGTCCCGACGACTAAAACTTGACAAGAAGCACCCATCAGGCACCCAACTCGACACCCATGGGATGCCGACCCACCCGGGCTTCCACCTAGCACACCTTGGCACCCACCCACCCTCGCACCCAACCTCGCACCCAACTTAGCACCTTTGAACCCACATTGGCACTCACCCTGACCCTGGCACCTTGGAACCCACATTGGCACTCACCTTGACCCTGGCACCCACCTTTGCACTCACCTTGGGACCCACCCTGGCTCCCACCTCGGCACCCACCCAGACACCCACCTTGGTTCCTTGGCACCCACCTTGGATCCTTGGCACCCACCCCGACACCCACCTTGGCACGCAACTTGGCTACTTGCCACCCACCTTGGCTCCTTGACGCCCACCCCGACAACCACCCCGTGACCTACCCTGGCTAGGGTTGGTGCACACCCACCCTGGTGCCCACCTTGGCACCCACCCTATGACCCACCTTGGCACGCACCTTAGTACCCACCCCGTTACCCACCCTAGGACCCACCCCGTGACCCACCTTGGCCAGGGTGGGTGCCTTGGTGCGCACAACTTGCCTGGGCTGCACACCAGGGCGGGCTCAAGATGGCACCCGCGTTCCGTTTTTTTCACTATCTTTCAAAACGGAAATTTTAAAATCTCATTTTTTTCTTTTTTTTGCCTTTTCTGGAAATTAGTGAAGGCAGCGCATCAAAGGTGCGCAATGCTGGTGCGAACCCGGGAGCGCTCCGATGTGTGCTCCAAGGTGCGGCGTGCACGAAGTCCGAGCCCGGTTTGCCCCGGGTGCGCACCTCGCGTGCACCTTCGCCGGGGTGAGCACCTTGGCTGGGTTGCGCGCCCTGGTGCGTACCAAGGAGCGCTCTGAAGTGTGCTCCAAGGTGCGGCGTGCACGAAGTCGGAGCCCGGTTTGCCCCGGGTGTGCACCTCGGGTGCGCACCTCGCGTGCACCTTCGCTGCGGTGGGCACCTTGGCTGGGTTGCGCGCCTTGGTGGGCACCATGCAGTGCACGAAGTCGGAGCCCGGTTTGCCCCGGGCGCGCACCTCCGCCAGGGTGGGCACCTTGGTGCGCACAACTTGCCTGGGCTGCGCATCAGGAAGGGCTCAAGATGGCACCCGCGTTCCGTTTTTTTCACTATCTTTCAGAACGGAAATTTTAAAATATCGTTTTTTTTTGCCTTTTCTGGAAATTAGTGAAGGCAGCGCATCAAAGGTGCGCAACGCTGGTGCGAACCTGGGAGCGCTCCGATGTGTGCTCCAAGGTGCGGCGTGCACGAAGTCGGAGCCCGGTTTGCCTCGGGTGCGCCCTGGTGGGCACCATGGTGCGCACCAAGGAGCGCTCCGAAGTGTGCTCCAAGGTGCGGCCTGCACGAAGTCGGAGCCCGGTTTGCCCCGGGTGTGCACCTCGGGTGGGCACCTTGGTGCGCATGCCTTGCCTGGGCTGCGCACCAGGGCGGGCTCAAGATGGCACCCGCGTTCCTTTTTTTTCACTATCTTTCAAAACGGAAATTTTAAAATCTCATTTTTTTTTGCCTTTTTCTGGAAATTAGTGAAGGCAGCGCATCAAAGGTGCGCACCTCGCTGCCCACCACAGTGCGCAACGCCGGTGGGCACCCGGGAGTGCTTCGAAGTGTGCTCCAAGGTGCTGCGTGCACGTTGTCGGAGCCCGGTTTGCCCCGGGTGCGCACCTCGCGTGCACCTTCGTCGGGGTGGGCACCTTGGCTTGGTTTGCCCCGGCTGCGCTCCGAAGCGGGGTTATTGGAGCGCCGCCTCTTTTTTTGTCGGAGCGTTTGGTGGGGTTTCTCGCATTGGCTCTTCCGAGGCCCGGTTGCCACCCTGGCGCGCACGAAGTCGGAAGTAGGGTTAATTGCCCGGGTGCGCACCTTTGCCAGGGTGGCACCTTACCTGGGCTGCGCACCAGGGCGGGCTCAAGATGGCACGCGCGTTCCGTTTTTTTCACTATCTTTCAAAACGGAAATTTTAAAATCTCCTTTTTTTTTTGCCTTTTCTGGAAATTAGTGAAGGCAGCGCATCAAAGGTGCGCACCTCGCTGCCCACCTTGGTGTGCTCTGAGGTGCGCACCCGGGAGCGCTACGAAGTGTGCTCCAAGGTGCGGCGTGCACGTTGTCGGAGCCCGGTTTGCCCCGGGTGCGCACCTCGCCTGCACCTTGGCCGGGGTGGGCACCTTGGCTGGGTTTGCCCAGGGTGCGCTCCGAAGCGGGGTTACTGGAGCGCCCCCTCTTTTTTTGTCAGAGAGTTTGGTGGGGTTTCTCGCATTGGCTCTTCCCAGGCCCGGTTGTTGGGTGCGCTCCCACCCTGGCGCGCGCGAAGTTGGAAGTTGGGTTAATTGCCCGGGCGCGCACCTTCGCCAGGGTGGGCACCTTGGTGCGCAAACCTTGGCTGGGCTGCGCACCAGGGCGGGCTCAAGATGGCACCAGCATTCCCTTTTTCTCACTATCTTTCAAAACGGAAATTTTAAAATCTCGTTTTTTTTTTGCCTTTTATGGAAATTAGTGAAGGCATCGCATCAAAGGTGCGCACCTCGCTGCCCACCTTGGTGTGCTCCGAGGTGCCCACCACGGTGCGCAACGCCGGTGCGAACCCGGGAGCGCCCCGATGTGTGCTCCAAGGTGCGGCGTGCACGAAGTCGGACCCCGGTTTGCCCCGGGTGCGCACCTCGCGTGCACCTTGGTGCGCACACCTTGGCTGGGTTGCGCGGCCTGGTGGGCACCATGGTGCGCACCAAGGAGCGCTCCGAAGTGTGCTCCAAGGTGCGGCGTGCACGAAGTCGGAGCCCGGTTTGCCCCGGGTGCGCACCTTCGCCGCGGTGGGCACCATGGCGTGCACGAAGTCGGAGCCCGGTTTGCCCCGGGTGCGCACCTCGCGTGCACCTTCGCCGGGGTGGGCACCTCGGCTGGGTTGCGCGCCCTGGTGCGCACCAAGGAGCGCTCTGAAGTGTGCTCCAAGGTGCGGCGTGCACGAAGTCGGAGCCCGGTTTGCCCCGGGTGTGCACCTCGCGTGCACCTTCGCTGCGGTGGGCACCTTGGCTGGGTTGCGCGCCTTGGTGGGCACCATGCAGTGCACGAAGTCGGAGCCCGGTTTGCCCCGGGCGCGCACCTCCGCCAGGGTGGGCACCTTGGTGCGCACAACTTGCCTGGGCTGCGCACCAGGAAGGGCTCAAGATGGCACCCGCGTTCCGTTTTTTTCACTATCTTTCAGAACGGAAATTTTAAAATATCGTTTTTTTTTGCCTTTTCTGGAAATTAGTGAAGGCAGCGCATCAAAGGTGCGCAACGCTGGTGCGAACCTGGGAGCGCTCCGATGTGTGCTCCAAGGTGCGGCGTGCACGAAGTCGGACCCCGGTTTGCCCCGGGTGCGCACCTCGCGTGCACCTTGGTGCGCACACCTTGGCTGGGTTGCGCGCCCTGGTGGGCACCATGGTGCGCACCAAGGAGCGCTCCGAAGTGTGCTCCAAGGTGCGGCGTGCACGAAGTCGGAGCCCGGTTTGCCCCGGGTGCGCACCTCGCGTGCACCTTCGCCGCGGTGGGCACCATGGCGTGCACGAAGTCGGAGCCCGGTTTGCCCCGGGTGCGCACCTCGCGTGCACCTTCGCCGGGGTGGGCACCTTAGTGTGCAGACCTTGGCTGGGTTGCGCGCCCTGGTGGGCACCATGGTGCGCACCAAGGAGCGCTCCGAAGTGTGCTCCAAGGTGCGGCCTGCACGAAGTCGGAGCCCGGTTTGCCCCGGGTGTGCACCTCGGGTGGGCACCTTGGTGCGCATGCCTTGCCTGGGCTGCGCACCAGGGCGGGCTCAAGATGGCACCCGCGTTCCTTTTTTTTCACTATCTTTCAAAACGGAAATTTTAAAATCTCATTTTTTTTTGCCTTTTTCTGGAAATTAGTGAAGGCAGCGCATCAAAGGTGCGCACCTCGCTGCCCACCACGGTGCGCAACGCCGGTGGGCACCCGGGAGTGCTTCGAAGTGTGCTCCAAGGTGCTGCGTGCACGTTGTCGGAGCCCGGTTTGCCCCGGGTGCGCACCTCGCGTGCACCTTCGTCGGGGTGGGCACCTTGGCTGGGTTTGCCCCGGCTGCGCTCCGAAGCGGGGTTATTGGAGCGCCGCCTCTTTTTTTGTCGGAGCGTTTGGTGGGGTTTCTCGCATTGGCTCTTCCGAGGCCCGGTTGCCACCCTGGCGCGCACGAAGTCGGAAGTAGGGTTAATTGCCCGGGTGCGCACCTTTGCCAGGGTGGGCACCTTACCTGGGCTGCGCACCAGGGCGGGCTCAAGATGGCACGCGCGTTCCGTTTTTTTCACTATCTTTCAAAACGGAAATTTTAAAATCTCCTTTTTTTTTTGCCTTTTCTGGAAATTAGTGAAGGCAGCGCATCAAAGGTGCGCACCTCGCTGCCCACCTTGGTGTGCTCTGAGGTGCGCACCCGGGAGCGCTACGAAGTGTGCTCCAAGGTGCGGCGTGCACGTTGTCGGAGCCCGGTTTGCCCCGGGTGCGCACCTCGCCTGCACCTTGGCCGGGGTGGGCACCTTGGCTGGGTTTGCCCAGGGTGCGCTCCGAAGCGGGGTTACTGGAGCGCCCCCTCTTTTTTTGTCAGAGCGTTTGGTGGGGTTTCTCGCATTGGCTCTTCCCAGGCCCGGTTGTTGGGTGCGCTCCCACCCTGGCGCGCGCGAAGTTGGAAGTTGGGTTAATTGCCCGGGCGCGCACCTTCGCCAGGGTGGGCACCTTGGTGCGCACACCTTGGCTGGGCTGCGCACCAGGGCGGGCTCAAGATGGCACCAGCATTCCCTTTTTCTCACTATCTTTCAAAACGGAAATTTTAAAATCTCGTTTTTTTTTTGCCTTTTATGGAAATTAGTGAAGGCATCGCATCAAAGGTGCGCACCTCGCTGCCCACCTTGGTGTGCTCCGAGGTGCCCACCACGGTGCGCAACGCCGGTGCGAACCCGGGAGCGCCCCGATGTGTGCTCCAAGGTGCGGCGTGCACGAAGTCGGACCCCGGTTTGCCCCGGGTGCGCACCTCGCGTGCACCTTGGTGCGCACACCTTGGCTGGGTTGCGCGGCCTGGTGGGCACCATGGTGCGCACCAAGGAGCGCTCCGAAGTGTGCTCCAAGGTGCGGCGTGCACGAAGTCGGAGCCCGGTTTGCCCCGGGTACGCACCTCGCGTGCACCTTCGCCGGGGTGGGCACCTCGGCTGGGTTGCGCGCCCTGGTGCGCACCAAGGAGCGCTCCGAAGTGTGCTCCAAGGTGCGGCGTGCACGAAGTCGGAGCCCGGTTTGCCCCGGGTGCGCACCTTCGCCGCGGTGCGCACCATGGCGTGCACGAAGTCGGAGCCCGGTTTGCCCCGGGTGCGCACCTCGCGTGCACCTTCGGCGGGGTTGCGCGCCCTGGTGGGCACCATGGTGCGCACCAAGGAGCGCTCCGAAGTGTGCTCCAAGGTGCGGCGTGCACGAAGTCGGAGCCCGGTTTGCCCCGGGTGCGCACCTCGCGTGCACCTTCGGCGGGGTTGCGCGCCCTGGTGGGCACCATGGTGCGCACCAAGGAGCGCTCCGAAGTGTGCTCCAAGGTGCGGCGTGCACGAAGTCGGAGCCCGGTTTGCCCCGGGTGCGCACCTCGCGTGCACCTTCGCCGCGGTGGGCACCATGGCGTGCACGAAGTCGGAGCCCGGTTTGCCCCGGGTGCGCACCTCGCGTGCACCTTCGCCGGGGTGGGCACCTCGGCTGGGTTGCGCGCCCTGGTGCGCACCAAGGAGCGCTCCGAAGTGTGCTCCAAGGTGCGGCGTGCACGAAGTCGGAGCCCGGTTTGCCCCGGGTGCGCACCTCGCGTGCACCTTCGCCAGGGTGGGCACCTCGGTGCGCACACCTTCTCAATGTTTTCTTGCCTTTTCTGGAAATTGGTGAAGGCAGCGCATCAAAGGTGCGCACCTCGGTGTGCTCCGAGGTGCGAACCCGAGAGCGCTCCGAGGTGCCCACGAAGTCGAAAGTCGGGTTAATTGCATTGTTTTCCCCGGGTGCGCTCCGAGGTGCGCAACATCGGCGCGCACCAAGGAGGGCTCCGAAGTGTGCTCCAAGGTGCGCACGATGGCGTGCACCTCTGGTGCGCACGATTCGGAGCTCGGTTTGACCGGGGTGCGCACACCTTGGCTGGGTTGCGCACCTTTTGTGCGCTCCAAGGTGCGCACGAAGTCGGAGCTCGGTTTGCCCCGGGTGCGCACCTTCGCCAGGGTGCGCACCTTGATGCGCACGCCTTGGCTGGGCTGCGCACCTTGGTGGGCGCCATGGTGCGCACCTTTCGTGCGCTCCAAGGTGCGCACGAAGTCGGAGCTCGGTTTGCCCCGGGTGCGCACCTTGGTGGGCGCCATGGTGCACTCCGAGGTGCCCAAGATTGGTGCGCACCAAGGAGCGCTCCGAAGTGCGCTCCAAGGTGCGCGCGAAGTCGAAAGTTGGGTTAATTGTCCGGTTTGCCTCGGGTGCGCACCTTGCGTGCACCTTCGCCAGGGTGGGCGCCTTGGTGCGCACACCTTGGCTGGGCTGCGCACACCTTGGCACCCGCGTTTCCTTCATTTTAAATTTTTTTTTTTTACAATCTCTCAAGTGGGAAATTCTATAATCTCAACTTTTTTTGCCTTTTCAGGAAACTTTTGAATGGAGCGCATCATTGGTGCGCTCCGAAGTGTGCTCCAAAGCTCTCTCCAGCTGCGTGCACCTGCCCCGGCCGCGCACCCGGCCCCGCCCAGCTTCGCTCACCTGTCCCGGGCGTCTGGTGCGGAACCTTAGAGTAAGAAACATCACCGTGCACCTTGGCCAACGTGCGCGACTCGACCGAGCGCGCACTGGCCGAGGTGCACACCGATTTCACCTGGGTGCGCGCGCAGCACCTCGGGCGCACCGGGGTGCGCGCACAACGCCCGGGTTGCACCGTGGCCTGTGTGCTCGGGGCGCCTCGGGTGCGCGCTCGGTGTCGCCCCCGCGCGCGCGGTAGTGCGGGCAGCGCACCCCGGCCCGGCCCGGCCCCGACGAGAACGCAAACGGGCAAAAGGTTTATTCAAATAGCATTGCGACGCCCGGCGAAAAACTAAAAAAGGGTGCAACACCGGGACTTCCCGGGAGGTCACCCATCCCAGTACTACTCCGGCCCAAGCGCGCTTAACTGCGGAGTTCTGATGGGATCCGGTGCACTAACGCTGGTATGATCGCACCCGTTATGAGCTTGTCGCAGTGTGTACTTAGCAAACCGCGACCCACGTGCGAATCCACCCCGGCCACCCACCCCCGTCGAGGTGCACACCCTCCCTCGCGAAGTGCGCCCCGTTCGCCAAGTGTGAGCCCTGCCCGGGTGCGCGCACCTTGCTAGGGCGTCGGGTGTGCACCCGGCCCGGCCTACGTGCGTGCACCTGGAGGGGGCGTCGTGTGCGTGCAGTGTCCCGTCTGCAACGCGGTGCCCACACACCACCTCGGGCGCAACGACCTGCGCTCACATGTGGGCCGAGTGCACCTTGGTGCATGTTCGGGGCGCCTCGGGTGCACGCTCGATCTTGCCCCGGTGCACCAAGGCGCTCGGTTTGCCCCGGGTGCGCACTTGGTGCAAGGTGGGCACCCAAAATAGGGATCAAGCACCAAAACACAAGTTTCGGGATGCAAAATGGGACCCAAGGACCACAAATGCGTTCCAAGACCCATGATGGGTCCACGAGAACAAAAATGTGTTCCGAGACTTAATAAACAAATATTGGGTTTTAGGAGAAGAAACATGCTCTGATGCCCAAAACGAGAATCGACCCCGAAAAGGCCACAGGCCAAAAGTGGGATGCGAGACAAAAAAAAATGGGACCCGAGGACCAAAATTGGGTTCCCAGGTCGAAGACAGGGCAACCGGACAAGAAACGACCTCTAAGGCTCGAAATGAGTCCCGACGACTAAAACTTGACAAGAAGCACCCATCAGGCACCCAACTCGACACCCATGGGATGCCGACCCACCCGGGCTTCCACCTAGCACACCTTGGCACCCACCCACCCTCGCACCCAACCTCGCACCCAACTTAGCACCTTTGAACCCACATTGGCACTCACCCTGACCCTGGCACCTTGGAACCCACATTGGCACTCACCTTGACCCTGGCACCCACCTTTGCACTCACCTTGGGACCCACCCTGGCTCCCACCTCGGCACCCACCCAGACACCCACCTTGGTTCCTTGGCACCCACCTTGGATCCTTGGCACCCACCCCGACACCCACCTTGGCACGCAACTTGGCTACTTGCCACCCACCTTGGCTCCTTGACGCCCACCCCGACAACCACCCCGTGACCTACCCTGGCTAGGGTTGGTGCACACCCACCCTGGTGCCCACCTTGGCACCCACCCTATGACCCACCTTGGCACGCACCTTAGTACCCACCCCGTTACCCACCCTAGGACCCACCCCGTGACCCACCTTGGCCAGGGTGGGTGCCTTGGTGCGCACAACTTGCCTGGGCTGCACACCAGGGCGGGCTCAAGATGGCACCCGCGTTCCGTTTTTTTCACTATCTTTCAAAACGGAAATTTTAAAATCTCATTTTTTTCTTTTTTTTGCCTTTTCTGGAAATTAGTGAAGGCAGCGCATCAAAGGTGCGCAATGCTGGTGCGAACCCGGGAGCGCTCCGATGTGTGCTCCAAGGTGCGGCGTGCACGAAGTCCGAGCCCGGTTTGCCCCGGGTGCGCACCTCGCGTGCACCTTCGCCGGGGTGAGCACCTTGGCTGGGTTGCGCGCCCTGGTGCGTACCAAGGAGCGCTCTGAAGTGTGCTCCAAGGTGCGGCGTGCACGAAGTCGGAGCCCGGTTTGCCCCGGGTGTGCACCTCGGGTGCGCACCTCGCGTGCACCTTCGCTGCGGTGGGCACCTTGGCTGGGTTGCGCGCCTTGGTGGGCACCATGCAGTGCACGAAGTCGGAGCCCGGTTTGCCCCGGGCGCGCACCTCCGCCAGGGTGGGCACCTTGGTGCGCACAACTTGCCTGGGCTGCGCATCAGGAAGGGCTCAAGATGGCACCCGCGTTCCGTTTTTTTCACTATCTTTCAGAACGGAAATTTTAAAATATCGTTTTTTTTTGCCTTTTCTGGAAATTAGTGAAGGCAGCGCATCAAAGGTGCGCAACGCTGGTGCGAACCTGGGAGCGCTCCGATGTGTGCTCCAAGGTGCGGCGTGCACGAAGTCGGAGCCCGGTTTGCCTCGGGTGCGCCCTGGTGGGCACCATGGTGCGCACCAAGGAGCGCTCCGAAGTGTGCTCCAAGGTGCGGCCTGCACGAAGTCGGAGCCCGGTTTGCCCCGGGTGTGCACCTCGGGTGGGCACCTTGGTGCGCATGCCTTGCCTGGGCTGCGCACCAGGGCGGGCTCAAGATGGCACCCGCGTTCCTTTTTTTTCACTATCTTTCAAAACGGAAATTTTAAAATCTCATTTTTTTTTGCCTTTTTCTGGAAATTAGTGAAGGCAGCGCATCAAAGGTGCGCACCTCGCTGCCCACCACGGTGCGCAACGCCGGTGGGCACCCGGGAGTGCTTCGAAGTGTGCTCCAAGGTGCTGCGTGCACGTTGTCGGAGCCCGGTTTGCCCCGGGTGCGCACCTCGCGTGCACCTTCGTCGGGGTGGGCACCTTGGCTTGGTTTGCCCCGGCTGCGCTCCGAAGCGGGGTTATTGGAGCGCCGCCTCTTTTTTTGTCGGAGCGTTTGGTGGGGTTTCTCGCATTGGCTCTTCCGAGGCCCGGTTGCCACCCTGGCGCGCACGAAGTCGGAAGTAGGGTTAATTGCCCGGGTGCGCACCTTTGCCAGGGTGGCACCTTACCTGGGCTGCGCACCAGGGCGGGCTCAAGATGGCACGCGCGTTCCGTTTTTTTCACTATCTTTCAAAACGGAAATTTTAAAATCTCCTTTTTTTTTTGCCTTTTCTGGAAATTAGTGAAGGCAGCGCATCAAAGGTGCGCACCTCGCTGCCCACCTTGGTGTGCTCTGAGGTGCGCACCCGGGAGCGCTACGAAGTGTGCTCCAAGGTGCGGCGTGCACGTTGTCGGAGCCCGGTTTGCCCCGGGTGCGCACCTCGCCTGCACCTTGGCCGGGGTGGGCACCTTGGCTGGGTTTGCCCAGGGTGCGCTCCGAAGCGGGGTTACTGGAGCGCCCCCTCTTTTTTTGTCAGAGAGTTTGGTGGGGTTTCTCGCATTGGCTCTTCCCAGGCCCGGTTGTTGGGTGCGCTCCCACCCTGGCGCGCGCGAAGTTGGAAGTTGGGTTAATTGCCCGGGCGCGCACCTTCGCCAGGGTGGGCACCTTGGTGCGCAAACCTTGGCTGGGCTGCGCACCAGGGCGGGCTCAAGATGGCACCAGCATTCCCTTTTTCTCACTATCTTTCAAAACGGAAATTTTAAAATCTCGTTTTTTTTTTGCCTTTTATGGAAATTAGTGAAGGCATCGCATCAAAGGTGCGCACCTCGCTGCCCACCTTGGTGTGCTCCGAGGTGCCCACCACGGTGCGCAACGCCGGTGCGAACCCGGGAGCGCCCCGATGTGTGCTCCAAGGTGCGGCGTGCACGAAGTCGGACCCCGGTTTGCCCCGGGTGCGCACCTCGCGTGCACCTTGGTGCGCACACCTTGGCTGGGTTGCGCGGCCTGGTGGGCACCATGGTGCGCACCAAGGAGCGCTCCGAAGTGTGCTCCAAGGTGCGGCGTGCACGAAGTCGGAGCCCGGTTTGCCCCGGGTGCGCACCTTCGCCGCGGTGGGCACCATGGCGTGCACGAAGTCGGAGCCCGGTTTGCCCCGGGTGCGCACCTCGCGTGCACCTTCGCCGGGGTGGGCACCTCGGCTGGGTTGCGCGCCCTGGTGCGCACCAAGGAGCGCTCTGAAGTGTGCTCCAAGGTGCGGCGTGCACGAAGTCGGAGCCCGGTTTGCCCCGGGTGTGCACCTCGCGTGCACCTTCGCTGCGGTGGGCACCTTGGCTGGGTTGCGCGCCTTGGTGGGCACCATGCAGTGCACGAAGTCGGAGCCCGGTTTGCCCCGGGCGCGCACCTCCGCCAGGGTGGGCACCTTGGTGCGCACAACTTGCCTGGGCTGCGCACCAGGAAGGGCTCAAGATGGCACCCGCGTTCCGTTTTTTTCACTATCTTTCAGAACGGAAATTTTAAAATATCGTTTTTTTTTGCCTTTTCTGGAAATTAGTGAAGGCAGCGCATCAAAGGTGCGCAACGCTGGTGCGAACCTGGGAGCGCTCCGATGTGTGCTCCAAGGTGCGGCGTGCACGAAGTCGGACCCCGGTTTGCCCCGGGTGCGCACCTCGCGTGCACCTTGGTGCGCACACCTTGGCTGGGTTGCGCGCCCTGGTGGGCACCATGGTGCGCACCAAGGAGCGCTCCGAAGTGTGCTCCAAGGTGCGGCGTGCACGAAGTCGGAGCCCGGTTTGCCCCGGGTGCGCACCTCGCGTGCACCTTCGCCGCGGTGGGCACCATGGCGTGCACGAAGTCGGAGCCCGGTTTGCCCCGGGTGCGCACCTCGCGTGCACCTTCGCCGGGGTGGGCACCTTAGTGTGCAGACCTTGGCTGGGTTGCGCGCCCTGGTGGGCACCATGGTGCGCACCAAGGAGCGCTCCGAAGTGTGCTCCAAGGTGCGGCCTGCACGAAGTCGGAGCCCGGTTTGCCCCGGGTGTGCACCTCGGGTGGGCACCTTGGTGCGCATGCCTTGCCTGGGCTGCGCACCAGGGCGGGCTCAAGATGGCACCCGCGTTCCTTTTTTTTCACTATCTTTCAAAACGGAAATTTTAAAATCTCATTTTTTTTTGCCTTTTTCTGGAAATTAGTGAAGGCAGCGCATCAAAGGTGCGCACCTCGCTGCCCACCACGGTGCGCAACGCCGGTGGGCACCCGGGAGTGCTTCGAAGTGTGCTCCAAGGTGCTGCGTGCACGTTGTCGGAGCCCGGTTTGCCCCGGGTGCGCACCTCGCGTGCACCTTCGTCGGGGTGGGCACCTTGGCTGGGTTTGCCCCGGCTGCGCTCCGAAGCGGGGTTATTGGAGCGCCGCCTCTTTTTTTGTCGGAGCGTTTGGTGGGGTTTCTCGCATTGGCTCTTCCGAGGCCCGGTTGCCACCCTGGCGCGCACGAAGTCGGAAGTAGGGTTAATTGCCCGGGTGCGCACCTTTGCCAGGGTGGGCACCTTACCTGGGCTGCGCACCAGGGCGGGCTCAAGATGGCACGCGCGTTCCGTTTTTTTCACTATCTTTCAAAACGGAAATTTTAAAATCTCCTTTTTTTTTTGCCTTTTCTGGAAATTAGTGAAGGCAGCGCATCAAAGGTGCGCACCTCGCTGCCCACCTTGGTGTGCTCTGAGGTGCGCACCCGGGAGCGCTACGAAGTGTGCTCCAAGGTGCGGCGTGCACGTTGTCGGAGCCCGGTTTGCCCCGGGTGCGCACCTCGCCTGCACCTTGGCCGGGGTGGGCACCTTGGCTGGGTTTGCCCAGGGTGCGCTCCGAAGCGGGGTTACTGGAGCGCCCCCTCTTTTTTTGTCAGAGCGTTTGGTGGGGTTTCTCGCATTGGCTCTTCCCAGGCCCGGTTGTTGGGTGCGCTCCCACCCTGGCGCGCGCGAAGTTGGAAGTTGGGTTAATTGCCCGGGCGCGCACCTTCGCCAGGGTGGGCACCTTGGTGCGCACACCTTGGCTGGGCTGCGCACCAGGGCGGGCTCAAGATGGCACCAGCATTCCCTTTTTCTCACTATCTTTCAAAACGGAAATTTTAAAATCTCGTTTTTTTTTTGCCTTTTATGGAAATTAGTGAAGGCATCGCATCAAAGGTGCGCACCTCGCTGCCCACCTTGGTGTGCTCCGAGGTGCCCACCACGGTGCGCAACGCCGGTGCGAACCCGGGAGCGCCCCGATGTGTGCTCCAAGGTGCGGCGTGCACGAAGTCGGACCCCGGTTTGCCCCGGGTGCGCACCTCGCGTGCACCTTGGTGCGCACACCTTGGCTGGGTTGCGCGGCCTGGTGGGCACCATGGTGCGCACCAAGGAGCGCTCCGAAGTGTGCTCCAAGGTGCGGCGTGCACGAAGTCGGAGCCCGGTTTGCCCCGGGTACGCACCTCGCGTGCACCTTCGCCGGGGTGGGCACCTCGGCTGGGTTGCGCGCCCTGGTGCGCACCAAGGAGCGCTCCGAAGTGTGCTCCAAGGTGCGGCGTGCACGAAGTCGGAGCCCGGTTTGCCCCGGGTGCGCACCTTCGCCGCGGTGCGCACCATGGCGTGCACGAAGTCGGAGCCCGGTTTGCCCCGGGTGCGCACCTCGCGTGCACCTTCGGCGGGGTTGCGCGCCCTGGTGGGCACCATGGTGCGCACCAAGGAGCGCTCCGAAGTGTGCTCCAAGGTGCGGCGTGCACGAAGTCGGAGCCCGGTTTGCCCCGGGTGCGCACCTCGCGTGCACCTTCGGCGGGGTTGCGCGCCCTGGTGGGCACCATGGTGCGCACCAAGGAGCGCTCCGAAGTGTGCTCCAAGGTGCGGCGTGCACGAAGTCGGAGCCCGGTTTGCCCCGGGTGCGCACCTCGCGTGCACCTTCGCCGCGGTGGGCACCATGGCGTGCACGAAGTCGGAGCCCGGTTTGCCCCGGGTGCGCACCTCGCGTGCACCTTCGCCGGGGTGGGCACCTCGGCTGGGTTGCGCGCCCTGGTGCGCACCAAGGAGCGCTCCGAAGTGTGCTCCAAGGTGCGGCGTGCACGAAGTCGGAGCCCGGTTTGCCCCGGGTGCGCACCTCGCGTGCACCTTCGCCAGGGTGGGCACCTCGGTGCGCACACCTTCTCAATGTTTTCTTGCCTTTTCTGGAAATTGGTGAAGGCAGCGCATCAAAGGTGCGCACCTCGGTGTGCTCCGAGGTGCGAACCCGAGAGCGCTCCGAGGTGCCCACGAAGTCGAAAGTCGGGTTAATTGCATTGTTTTCCCCGGGTGCGCTCCGAGGTGCGCAACATCGGCGCGCACCAAGGAGGGCTCCGAAGTGTGCTCCAAGGTGCGCACGATGGCGTGCACCTCTGGTGCGCACGATTCGGAGCTCGGTTTGACCGGGGTGCGCACACCTTGGCTGGGTTGCGCACCTTTTGTGCGCTCCAAGGTGCGCACGAAGTCGGAGCTCGGTTTGCCCCGGGTGCGCACCTTCGCCAGGGTGCGCACCTTGATGCGCACGCCTTGGCTGGGCTGCGCACCTTGGTGGGCGCCATGGTGCGCACCTTTCGTGCGCTCCAAGGTGCGCACGAAGTCGGAGCTCGGTTTGCCCCGGGTGCGCACCTTGGTGGGCGCCATGGTGCACTCCGAGGTGCCCAAGATTGGTGCGCACCAAGGAGCGCTCCGAAGTGCGCTCCAAGGTGCGCGCGAAGTCGAAAGTTGGGTTAATTGTCCGGTTTGCCTCGGGTGCGCACCTTGCGTGCACCTTCGCCAGGGTGGGCGCCTTGGTGCGCACACCTTGGCTGGGCTGCGCACACCTTGGCACCCGCGTTTCCTTCATTTTAAATTTTTTTTTTTTACAATCTCTCAAGTGGGAAATTCTATAATCTCAATTTTTTTTGCCTTTTCAGGAAACTTTTGAATGGAGCGCATCATTGGTGCGCTCCGAAGTGTGCTCCAAAGCTCTCTCCAGCTGCGTGCACCTGCCCCGGCCGCGCACCCGGCCCCGCCCAGCTTCGCTCACCTGTCCCGGGCGTCTGGTGCGGAACCTTAGAGTAAGAAACATCACCGTGCACCTTGGCCAACGTGCGCGACTCGACCGAGCGCGCACTGGCCGAGGTGCACACCGATTTCACCTGGGTGCGCGCGCAGCACCTCGGGCGCACCGGGGTGCGCGCACAACGCCCGGGTTGCACCGTGGCCTGTGTGCTCGGGGCACCTCGGGTGCGCGCTCGGTGTCGCCCCCGCGCGCGCGGTAGTGCGGGCAGCGCACCCCGGCCCGGCCCGGCCCCGACGAGAACGCAAACGGGCAAAAGGTTTATTCAAATAGCATTGCGACGCCCGGCGAAAAACTAAAAAAGGGTGCAACACCGGGACTTCCCGGGAGGTCACCCATCCCAGTACTACTCCGGCCCAAGCGCGCTTAACTGCGGAGTTCTGATGGGATCCGGTGCACTAACGCTGGTATGATCGCACCCGTTATGAGCTTGTCGCAGTGTGTACTTAGCAAACCGCGACCCACGTGCGAATCCACCCCGGCCACCCACCCCCGTCGAGGTGCACACCCTCCCTCGCGAAGTGCGCCCCGTTCGCCAAGTGTGAGCCCTGCCCGGGTGCGCGCACCTTGCTAGGGCGTCGGGTGTGCACCCGGCCCGGCCTACGTGCGTGCACCTGGAGGGGGCGTCGTGTGCGTGCAGTGTCCCGTCTGCAACGCGGTGCCCACACACCACCTCGGGCGCAACGACCTGCGCTCACATGTGGGCCGAGTGCACCTTGGTGCATGTTCGGGGCGCCTCGGGTGCACGCTCGATCTTGCCCCGGTGCACCAAGGCGCTCGGTTTGCCCCGGGTGCGCACTTGGTGCAAGGTGGGCACCCAAAATAGGGATCAAGCACCAAAACACAAGTTTCGGGATGCAAAATGGGACCCAAGGACCACAAATGCGTTCCAAGACCCATGATGGGTCCACGAGAACAAAAATGTGTTCCGAGACTTAATAAACAAATATTGGGTTTTAGGAGAAGAAACATGCTCTGATGCCCAAAACGAGAATCGACCCCGAAAAGGCCACAGGCCAAAAGTGGGATGCGAGACAAAAAAAAATGGGACCCGAGGACCAAAATTGGGTTCCCAGGTCGAAGACAGGGCAACCGGACAAGAAACGACCTCTAAGGCTCGAAATGAGTCCCGACGACTAAAACTTGACAAGAAGCACCCATCAGGCACCCAACTCGACACCCATGGGATGCCGACCCACCCGGGCTTCCACCTAGCACACCTTGGCACCCACCCACCCTCGCACCCAACCTCGCACCCAACTTAGCACCTTTGAACCCACATTGGCACTCACCCTGACCCTGGCACCTTGGAACCCACATTGGCACTCACCTTGACCCTGGCACCCACCTTTGCACTCACCTTGGGACCCACCCTGGCTCCCACCTCGGCACCCACCCAGACACCCACCTTGGTTCCTTGGCACCCACCTTGGATCCTTGGCACCCACCCCGACACCCACCTTGGCACGCAACTTGGCTACTTGCCACCCACCTTGGCTCCTTGACGCCCACCCCGACAACCACCCCGTGACCTACCCTGGCTAGGGTTGGTGCACACCCACCCTGGTGCCCACCTTGGCACCCACCCTATGACCCACCTTGGCACGCACCTTAGTACCCACCCCGTTACCCACCCTAGGACCCACCCCGTGACCCACCTTGGCCAGGGTGGGTGCCTTGGTGCGCACAACTTGCCTGGGCTGCACACCAGGGCGGGCTCAAGATGGCACCCGCGTTCCGTTTTTTTCACTATCTTTCAAAACGGAAATTTTAAAATCTCATTTTTTTCTTTTTTTTGCCTTTTCTGGAAATTAGTGAAGGCAGCGCATCAAAGGTGCGCAATGCTGGTGCGAACCCGGGAGCGCTCCGATGTGTGCTCCAAGGTGCGGCGTGCACGAAGTCCGAGCCCGGTTTGCCCCGGGTGCGCACCTCGCGTGCACCTTCGCCGGGGTGAGCACCTTGGCTGGGTTGCGCGCCCTGGTGCGTACCAAGGAGCGCTCTGAAGTGTGCTCCAAGGTGCGGCGTGCACGAAGTCGGAGCCCGGTTTGCCCCGGGTGTGCACCTCGGGTGCGCACCTCGCGTGCACCTTCGCTGCGGTGGGCACCTTGGCTGGGTTGCGCGCCTTGGTGGGCACCATGCAGTGCACGAAGTCGGAGCCCGGTTTGCCCCGGGCGCGCACCTCCGCCAGGGTGGGCACCTTGGTGCGCACAACTTGCCTGGGCTGCGCATCAGGAAGGGCTCAAGATGGCACCCGCGTTCCGTTTTTTTCACTATCTTTCAGAACGGAAATTTTAAAATATCGTTTTTTTTTGCCTTTTCTGGAAATTAGTGAAGGCAGCGCATCAAAGGTGCGCAACGCTGGTGCGAACCTGGGAGCGCTCCGATGTGTGCTCCAAGGTGCGGCGTGCACGAAGTCGGAGCCCGGTTTGCCTCGGGTGCGCCCTGGTGGGCACCATGGTGCGCACCAAGGAGCGCTCCGAAGTGTGCTCCAAGGTGCGGCCTGCACGAAGTCGGAGCCCGGTTTGCCCCGGGTGTGCACCTCGGGTGGGCACCTTGGTGCGCATGCCTTGCCTGGGCTGCGCACCAGGGCGGGCTCAAGATGGCACCCGCGTTCCTTTTTTTTCACTATCTTTCAAAACGGAAATTTTAAAATCTCATTTTTTTTTGCCTTTTTCTGGAAATTAGTGAAGGCAGCGCATCAAAGGTGCGCACCTCGCTGCCCACCACGGTGCGCAACGCCGGTGGGCACCCGGGAGTGCTTCGAAGTGTGCTCCAAGGTGCTGCGTGCACGTTGTCGGAGCCCGGTTTGCCCCGGGTGCGCACCTCGCGTGCACCTTCGTCGGGGTGGGCACCTTGGCTTGGTTTGCCCCGGCTGCGCTCCGAAGCGGGGTTATTGGAGCGCCGCCTCTTTTTTTGTCGGAGCGTTTGGTGGGGTTTCTCGCATTGGCTCTTCCGAGGCCCGGTTGCCACCCTGGCGCGCACGAAGTCGGAAGTAGGGTTAATTGCCCGGGTGCGCACCTTTGCCAGGGTGGCACCTTACCTGGGCTGCGCACCAGGGCGGGCTCAAGATGGCACGCGCGTTCCGTTTTTTTCACTATCTTTCAAAACGGAAATTTTAAAATCTCCTTTTTTTTTTGCCTTTTCTGGAAATTAGTGAAGGCAGCGCATCAAAGGTGCGCACCTCGCTGCCCACCTTGGTGTGCTCTGAGGTGCGCACCCGGGAGCGCTACGAAGTGTGCTCCAAGGTGCGACGTGCACGTTGTCGGAGCCCGGTTTGCCCCGGGTGCGCACCTCGCCTGCACCTTGGCCGGGGTGGGCACCTTGGCTGGGTTTGCCCAGGGTGCGCTCCGAAGCGGGGTTACTGGAGCGCCCCCTCTTTTTTTGTCAGAGAGTTTGGTGGGGTTTCTCGCATTGGCTCTTCCCAGGCCCGGTTGTTGGGTGCGCTCCCACCCTGGCGCGCGCGAAGTTGGAAGTTGGGTTAATTGCCCGGGCGCGCACCTTCGCCAGGGTGGGCACCTTGGTGCGCAAACCTTGGCTGGGCTGCGCACCAGGGCGGGCTCAAGATGGCACCAGCATTCCCTTTTTCTCACTATCTTTCAAAACGGAAATTTTAAAATCTCGTTTTTTTTTTGCCTTTTATGGAAATTAGTGAAGGCATCGCATCAAAGGTGCGCACCTCGCTGCCCACCTTGGTGTGCTCCGAGGTGCCCACCACGGTGCGCAACGCCGGTGCGAACCCGGGAGCGCCCCGATGTGTGCTCCAAGGTGCGGCGTGCACGAAGTCGGACCCCGGTTTGCCCCGGGTGCGCACCTCGCGTGCACCTTGGTGCGCACACCTTGGCTGGGTTGCGCGGCCTGGTGGGCACCATGGTGCGCACCAAGGAGCGCTCCGAAGTGTGCTCCAAGGTGCGGCGTGCACGAAGTCGGAGCCCGGTTTGCCCCAGGTGCGCACCTTCGCCGCGGTGGGCACCATGGCGTGCACGAAGTCGGAGCCCGGTTTGCCCCGGGTGCGCACCTCGCGTGCACCTTCGCCGGGGTGGGCACCTCGGCTGGGTTGCGCGCCCTGGTGCGCACCAAGGAGCGCTCTGAAGTGTGCTCCAAGGTGCGGCGTGCACGAAGTCGGAGCCCGGTTTGCCCCGGGTGTGCACCTCGCGTGCACCTTCGCTGCGGTGGGCACCTTGGCTGGGTTGCGCGCCTTGGTGGGCACCATGCAGTGCACGAAGTCGGAGCCCGGTTTGCCCCGGGCGCGCACCTCCGCCAGGGTGGGCACCTTGGTGCGCACAACTTGCCTGGGCTGCGCACCAGGAAGGGCTCAAGATGGCACCCGCGTTCCGTTTTTTTCACTATCTTTCAGAACGGAAATTTTAAAATATCGTTTTTTTTTGCCTTTTCTGGAAATTAGTGAAGGCAGCGCATCAAAGGTGCGCAACGCTGGTGCGAACCTGGGAGCGCTCCGATGTGTGCTCCAAGGTGCGGCATGCACGAAGTCGGACCCCGGTTTGCCCCGGGTGCGCACCTCGCGTGCACCTTGGTGCGCACACCTTGGCTGGGTTGCGCGCCCTGGTGGGCACCATGGTGCGCACCAAGGAGCGCTCCGAAGTGTGCTCCAAGGTGCGGCGTGCACGAAGTCGGAGCCCGGTTTGCCCCGGGTGCGCACCTCGCGTGCACCTTCGCCGCGGTGGGCACCATGGCGTGCACGAAGTCGGAGCCCGGTTTGCCCCGGGTGCGCACCTCGCGTGCACCTTCGCCGGGGTGGGCACCTTAGTGTGCAGACCTTGGCTGGGTTGCGCGCCCTGGTGGGCACCATGGTGCGCACCAAGGAGCGCTCCGAAGTGTGCTCCAAGGTGCGGCCTGCACGAAGTCGGAGCCCGGTTTGCCCCGGGTGTGCACCTCGGGTGGGCACCTTGGTGCGCATGCCTTGCCTGGGCTGCGCACCAGGGCGGGCTCAAGATGGCACCCGCGTTCCTTTTTTTTCACTATCTTTCAAAACGGAAATTTTAAAATCTCATTTTTTTTTGCCTTTTTCTGGAAATTAGTGAAGGCAGCGCATCAAAGGTGCGCACCTCGCTGCCCACCACGGTGCGCAACGCCGGTGGGCACCCGGGAGTGCTTCGAAGTGTGCTCCAAGGTGCTGCGTGCACGTTGTCGGAGCCCGGTTTGCCCCGGGTGCGCACCTCGCGTGCACCTTCGTCGGGGTGGGCACCTTGGCTGGGTTTGCCCCGGCTGCGCTCCGAAGCGGGGTTATTGGAGCGCCGCCTCTTTTTTTGTCGGAGCGTTTGGTGGGGTTTCTCGCATTGGCTCTTCCGAGGCCCGGTTGCCACCCTGGCGCGCACGAAGTCGGAAGTAGGGTTAATTGCCCGGGTGCGCACCTTTGCCAGGGTGGGCACCTTACCTGGGCTGTGCACCAGGGCGGGCTCAAGATGGCACGCGCGTTCCGTTTTTTTCACTATCTTTCAAAACGGAAATTTTAAAATCTCCTTTTTTTTTTGCCTTTTCTGGAAATTAGTGAAGGCAGCGCATCAAAGGTGCGCACCTCGCTGCCCACCTTGGTGTGCTCTGAGGTGCGCACCCGGGAGCGCTACGAAGTGTGCTCCAAGGTGCGGCGTGCACGTTGTCGGAGCCCGGTTTGCCCCGGGTGCGCACCTCGCCTGCACCTTGGCCGGGGTGGGCACCTTGGCTGGGTTTGCCCAGGGTGCGCTCCGAAGCGGGGTTACTGGAGCGCCCCCTCTTTTTTTGTCAGAGCGTTTGGTGGGGTTTCTCGCATTGGCTCTTCCCAGGCCCGGTTGTTGGGTGCGCTCCCACCCTGGCGCGCGCGAAGTTGGAAGTTGGGTTAATTGCCCGGGCGCGCACCTTCGCCAGGGTGGGCACCTTGGTGCGCACACCTTGGCTGGGCTGCGCACCAGGGCGGGCTCAAGATGGCACCAGCATTCCCTTTTTCTCACTATCTTTCAAAACGGAAATTTTAAAATCTCGTTTTTTTTTTGCCTTTTATGGAAATTAGTGAAGGCATCGCATCAAAGGTGCGCACCTCGCTGCCCACCTTGGTGTGCTCCGAGGTGCCCACCACGGTGCGCAACGCCGGTGCGAACCCGGGAGCGCCCCGATGTGTGCTCCAAGGTGCGGCGTGCACGAAGTCGGACCCCGGTTTGCCCCGGGTGCGCACCTCGCGTGCACCTTGGTGCGCACACCTTGGCTGGGTTGCGCGGCCTGGTGGGCACCATGGTGCGCACCAAGGAGCGCTCCGAAGTGTGCTCCAAGGTGCGGCGTGCACGAAGTCGGAGCCCGGTTTGCCCCGGGTACGCACCTCGCGTGCACCTTCGCCGGGGTGGGCACCTCGGCTGGGTTGCGCGCCCTGGTGCGCACCAAGGAGCGCTCCGAAGTGTGCTCCAAGGTGCGGCGTGCACGAAGTCGGAGCCCGGTTTGCCCCGGGTGCGCACCTTCGCCGCGGTGCGCACCATGGCGTGCACGAAGTCGGAGCCCGGTTTGCCCCGGGTGCGCACCTCGCGTGCACCTTCGGCGGGGTTGCGCGCCCTGGTGGGCACCATGGTGCGCACCAAGGAGCGCTCCGAAGTGTGCTCCAAGGTGCGGCGTGCACGAAGTCGGAGCCCGGTTTGCCCCGGGTGCGCACCTCGCGTGCACCTTCGGCGGGGTTGCGCGCCCTGGTGGGCACCATGGTGCGCACCAAGGAGCGCTCCGAAGTGTGCTCCAAGGTGCGGCGTGCACGAAGTCGGAGCCCGGTTTGCCCCGGGTGCGCACCTCGCGTGCACCTTCGCCGCGGTGGGCACCATGGCGTGCACGAAGTCGGAGCCCGGTTTGCCCCGGGTGCGCACCTCGCGTGCACCTTCGCCGGGGTGGGCACCTCGGCTGGGTTGCGCGCCCTGGTGCGCACCAAGGAGCGCTCCGAAGTGTGCTCCAAGGTGCGGCGTGCACGAAGTCGGAGCCCGGTTTGCCCCGGGTGCGCACCTCGCGTGCACCTTCGCCAGGGTGGGCACCTCGGTGCGCACACCTTCTCAATGTTTTCTTGCCTTTTCTGGAAATTGGTGAAGGCAGCGCATCAAAGGTGCGCACCTCGGTGTGCTCCGAGGTGCGAACCCGAGAGCGCTCCGAGGTGCCCACGAAGTCGAAAGTCGGGTTAATTGCATTGTTTTCCCCGGGTGCGCTCCGAGGTGCGCAACATCGGCGCGCACCAAGGAGGGCTCCGAAGTGTGCTCCAAGGTGCGCACGATGGCGTGCACCTCTGGTGCGCACGATTCGGAGCTCGGTTTGACCGGGGTGCGCACACCTTGGCTGGGTTGCGCACCTTTTGTGCGCTCCAAGGTGCGCACGAAGTCGGAGCTCGGTTTGCCCCGGGTGCGCACCTTCGCCAGGGTGCGCACCTTGATGCGCACGCCTTGGCTGGGCTGCGCACCTTGGTGGGCGCCATGGTGCGCACCTTTCGTGCGCTCCAAGGTGCGCACGAAGTCGGAGCTCGGTTTGCCCCGGGTGCGCACCTTGGTGGGCGCCATGGTGCACTCCGAGGTGCCCAAGATTGGTGCGCACCAAGGAGCGCTCCGAAGTGCGCTCCAAGGTGCGCGCGAAGTCGAAAGTTGGGTTAATTGTCCGGTTTGCCTCGGGTGCGCACCTTGCGTGCACCTTCGCCAGGGTGGGCGCCTTGGTGCGCACACCTTGGCTGGGCTGCGCACACCTTGGCACCCGCGTTTCCTTCATTTTAAATTTTTTTTTTTTACAATCTCTCAAGTGGGAAATTCTATAATCTCAACTTTTTTTGCCTTTTCAGGAAACTTTTGAATGGAGCGCATCATTGGTGCGCTCCGAAGTGTGCTCCAAAGCTCTCTCCAGCTGCGTGCACCTGCCCCGGCCGCGCACCCGGCCCCGCCCAGCTTCGCTCACCTGTCCCGGGCGTCTGGTGCGGAACCTTAGAGTAAGAAACATCACCGTGCACCTTGGCCAACGTGCGCGACTCGACCGAGCGCGCACTGGCCGAGGTGCACACCGATTTCACCTGGGTGCGCGCGCAGCACCTCGGGCGCACCGGGGTGCGCGCACAACGCCCGGGTTGCACCGTGGCCTGTGTGCTCGGGGCGCCTCGGGTGCGCGCTCGGTGTCGCCCCCGCGCGCGCGGTAGTGCGGGCAGCGCACCCCGGCCCGGCCCGGCCCCGACGAGAACGCAAACGGGCAAAAGGTTTATTCAAATAGCATTGCGACGCCCGGCGAAAAACTAAAAAAGGGTGCAACACCGGGACTTCCCGGGAGGTCACCCATCCCAGTACTACTCCGGCCCAAGCGCGCTTAACTGCGGAGTTCTGATGGGATCCGGTGCACTAACGCTGGTATGATCGCACCCGTTATGAGCTTGTCGCAGTGTGTACTTAGCAAACCGCGACCCACGTGCGAATCCACCCCGGCCACCCACCCCCGTCGAGGTGCACACCCTCCCTCGCGAAGTGCGCCCCGTTCGCCAAGTGTGAGCCCTGCCCGGGTGCGCGCACCTTGCTAGGGCGTCGGGTGTGCACCCGGCCCGGCCTACGTGCGTGCACCTGGAGGGGGCGTCGTGTGCGTGCAGTGTCCCGTCTGCAACGCGGTGCCCACACACCACCTCGGGCGCAACGACCTGCGCTCACATGTGGGCCGAGTGCACCTTGGTGCATGTTCGGGGCGCCTCGGGTGCACGCTCGATCTTGCCCCGGTGCACCAAGGCGCTCGGTTTGCCCCGGGTGCGCACTTGGTGCAAGGTGGGCACCCAAAATAGGGATCAAGCACCAAAACACAAGTTTCGGGATGCAAAATGGGACCCAAGGACCACAAATGCGTTCCAAGACCCATGATGGGTCCACGAGAACAAAAATGTGTTCCGAGACTTAATAAACAAATATTGGGTTTTAGGAGAAGAAACATGCTCTGATGCCCAAAACGAGAATCGACCCCGAAAAGGCCACAGGCCAAAAGTGGGATGCGAGACAAAAAAAAATGGGACCCGAGGACCAAAATTGGGTTCCCAGGTCGAAGACAGGGCAACCGGACAAGAAACGACCTCTAAGGCTCGAAATGAGTCCCGACGACTAAAACTTGACAAGAAGCACCCATCAGGCACCCAACTCGACACCCATGGGATGCCGACCCACCCGGGCTTCCACCTAGCACACCTTGGCACCCACCCACCCTCGCACCCAACCTCGCACCCAACTTAGCACCTTTGAACCCACATTGGCACTCACCCTGACCCTGGCACCTTGGAACCCACATTGGCACTCACCTTGACCCTGGCACCCACCTTTGCACTCACCTTGGGACCCACCCTGGCTCCCACCTCGGCACCCACCCAGACACCCACCTTGGTTCCTTGGCACCCACCTTGGATCCTTGGCACCCACCCCGACACCCACCTTGGCACGCAACTTGGCTACTTGCCACCCACCTTGGCTCCTTGACGCCCACCCCGACAACCACCCCGTGACCTACCCTGGCTAGGGTTGGTGCACACCCACCCTGGTGCCCACCTTGGCACCCACCCTATGACCCACCTTGGCACGCACCTTAGTACCCACCCCGTTACCCACCCTAGGACCCACCCCGTGACCCACCTTGGCCAGGGTGGGTGCACCCACCCTGGTGCCCACCTTGGCACCCACCCATCCTAGCACCCAGCCTGTGACCGGGCTTGGAACCCAACCTTGCACCCGCACCCGTCTTGGCCAGTGTGGGTGCGCACCCATCCTGGCACCCACGTTGTGACACACCCTTTAACCCACGCACCCTAGCACCCACGTTGGCACCCACCTTGGAACCCAACCTAGCAACTTGGCACCCACCCCGTGACCCACCTTGGCATCCACCATAGCAGTCGCCGACTTGGCACCCACCTCGGCACCCACCTTGACACTTGTGGACCCACCTTGCCACTCACCCTAGCATCGACCCATCCTAGCACCCACCCTGGCACCTTTGCACCCTAGCACTCACCCATCCTAGCACCTAACCTGTGACCCACCTTGACACTCACCCTCGCACCCACCTTGGAACCCAACCTAGCACCCACCCACCCTGACACCAACCCTAGCACCTACCCACCCTTGCACCCACCCTGTGACCCATCTTGGCACCCACCCATCCTACCACTCAACCTATCACCCACCTTCTCACCCACCTTGGCATCCACCTTAGCACCCACCCACACTGGCACCTTGGCACCCACCTCGGGCAAGGTGGGTGCACACCCACCCTGGCACCCAATTTAGAACCCACCGAGCATGTTACCCACCTTGGCACCCACATTGCAGCCCACCCTAGTACCCACCCTATGACCCACATTGGCATCCACACCCTAGCACCCAGGCACCTCGACACCCGCCTTGACACCCACCCTAGCACTGAACCTGTGACCCACCTTGGAACTCACCCTAGAACCCACCCACCCTGTGAACCACCTTGGCATCCACCTTAGCACCCACCCACCTTGGCACCCACTCTAGCACTCACCCATCCTAACACCCAACTTGTTACCCACCTTGGCACCCGCCCTCGCGTCCACCTTGAAACCCACCCTAGCACCCACCCACGCAGGAGCCCACCTTGGCACCCAACCTAACACCCACGCATCCTGGCACCCAACTTGTGACCCACCTTGGAACCCACCCTAGTACCCACCTTTGAACCCACTATATCACCAACCCACCTTGGCACCCACCCTATGACCCTCTTTGGAATCCACCCTAGCACGCACCCACCCTGGCACCCACCATGGAGCGCACCCTAGCACCCACCCACCTCGGCACGCACCTCAACACCCACCTTGGTGTGCGCACTGCGCCAACCTCTCAAAGACCCTATGTGGTGCGCTCCAAAGTGTACACCTTTGGTGCGCTCCAAGGTGCGCACCTTTGGTGCACACCGAGGTGCACACCAAAGTGTGCACCGAGGTGAGCACCAAAGTGCACTCCAGGGTGCACACCAAGGCGTGCACCTTTGGTGCGGTCAATGCAAACGAATTCGGAAGTTGGGGTCGATGTCCTAATCGCTGCTGCAGACTACACGTATGAGAATCGGACAAATAGCTTTATATAGGGGAGGTGTTGCGTTTGATGGGTCGACTCCCCTGGTTGTGTGCACTGCACCAACTTCAAAGACCCTGTCTTGTTTAAGAAGTCAAAAGTTGGGGTGGATGTCCTAATCATTGCTGCAGTCTACGCATGTATGAGAATCAGACAAATAGCTTATATAGGGGAGGTGTTGCATTCGGTGGGTTGACTCCCCTGGTTGTGCGCACTGCGCCAACCTCAAAGACCCCGCATAGCAGAAGAAGTCGGAAGTCGGATTTTGGTGAGCACCAAGGCGTGCACCTTTGGTGCGGTCAACGCAGACGAATTCAGAAGTTGGGGTGGATGTCCTAATCGTTGTTGCAGGCTACACATGTATGAGAATCAGACAAATAGCTTATATAGGGGAGGTGTTGGGTTTGATGGGTCAACTCCCTTGGTTGTGCGCATTACGCCAACCTCAAAGACCTTGTTTTCGTTAAGAAGTCAAAAGTTGGGGTCAATGTCCTAATGGCTCCTGCAGGCTACACATGTATGAGAATCGGACAAATAGCTTATATAGGGGAGGTGTTGGGTTTGATGGGTCGACTCCCCTGGTTGTGCGCATTACGTCAACCTCAAAGACCTTGTTTTCGTTAAGAAGTCAAAATTTGGGGTCGATGTCCTAATTGCTCCTGTAGACTACACATGTATGAGAATCAGACAAATAGCTTATATAGGGGAGGTGTTGGGTTTGATGGGTTGACTCCCCTAGTTGTTCGCATTACACCAACCTCAAAGACCTTGTTTTCGTTTAGAAGCCGAAAGTTGGGGTCGATGTCCTAATTGCTCCTGCAGGCTACGCATGTATGAGAATCAGACAAATAGCTTATATAGGGGAGGTGTTGGGTTTGATGGGTCGACTCCCCTGGTTGTGCGCATTGCGCCAACCTCAAAGACCCTGCATTGCGGATGAAGTCGAAAGTCAGAGTTTGGTGTGCTACAAGGTGTGGTCGAAGGTGCTCACCTAGGTGTGCACCTTTGGAGCACAGGAAAAGTGCCCTCCAAAAGTGCGCACCTTTGGAGTGCACAAAAGTGCCCTCCAAAAGTGCGCACCTTTGGAGCGCAGAAAAGTGCCCTCCAAAAAGTGCCCTCCAAAAGTGCGCACCTTTGGAGCGCAGAAAAGTGCCCTCCAAAAAGTGCCCTCCAAAAGTGCGCACCTTTGGAGCGCAGAAAAGTGCCCTCCAAAAAGTGCCCTCCAAAAGTGCGCACCTTTGGAGCGCAGAAAAGTGCCCTCCAAAAGTGCGCACCTTTGGAGCGCAGAAAAGTGCCCTCCAAAAAGTGCCCTCCAAAAGTGCGCACCTTTGGAGCGCAGAAAAGTGCCCTCCAAAAAGTGCCCTCCAAAAGTGCGCACCTTTGGAGCGCAGAAAAGTGCCCTCCAAAAAGTGCCCTCCAAAAGTGCGCACCTTTGGAGCGCAGAAAAGTGCCCTCCAAAAAGTGCCCTCCAAAAGTGCGCACCTTTGGAGCGCAGAAAAGTGCCCTCCAAAAAGTGCCCTCCAAAAGTGCGCACCTTTGGAGCGCAGAAAAGTGCCCTCCAAAAGTGCGCACCTTTGGAGCGCACAAAAGTGCCCTCCAAAAGTGCGCACTTTTGGTGCGCACCAAGGCGCTGGTTCGGTCGTTGCAGGCGAGTTCGGAAGTTGGGGTCGATGTCCTGAGCGGAGGTGCAAACTACACAGGTGTCGGAATCGGACAAATAGCTTATATAGGGGAGGTGTATGCTTCGATGGGTCGACTCCCCAGGTTGAGCGCACCGCGCCAACCTCAAAGACCCTACGGTATGGATGAAGTCGGAAGTTGGGTCCGATGACCAATTCGATTAGTAGGTATGCTCATGAGGTCGGAATTTGGGTCCGATGACCTGCCATGTGCAGGAAGGCGAATGTTGACACTGTGCGTTGCAAGGTGCACACCAAGGCGCTGGTGCGGTCTTTTTAGTCGAGTTCGGAAGTTGGGGTCGATGTCCTGATCGGAGGTGCAAGCTACACAGGTGTGGGAATCGGACAAATAGCTTATATAGGGGAGGTGTATGCTTCGTTGGGTCGACTCCCCGGGTTGAGCGCACCGCGCCAACCTCAAAGACCCTACGGTATGGATGAAGTCGGAAGTTGGGTCCGATGACCGATTCGATATGTAGGCATACTCGCGAGGTCGGAATTTGGGTCCGATGACCTGCCACGTGCAGGAAGGCGAATGTTGGCACTGTGCGTTGCAAGGTGCGCACCAAGGCGCTGGTTCGGTCGTTGGAGGCGAGTTCGGAAGTTGGGGTCGATGTCTTGATCGGAGGTGCAAACTACACAGGTGTGGGAATCGGACAAATAGCTTATATAGGGGAGGTGTATGCTTCGTTGGGTCGACTCCCCGGGTTGAGCGCACCGCGCCAACCTCAAAGACCCTACGGTATGGATGAAGTCGGAAGTTGGGTCCGATGACCGATTCGATATGTAGGCATACTCGCGAGGTCGGAATTTGGGTCCGATGACCTGCCATGTGCAGGAAGGCGAATGTTGGGACTGTGCGTCGCAAGGTGCGCACCAAGGCGCTGGTGCCGTCGTTGCAGTCGAGTTCGGAAGTTGGGGTCGATGTCCTGGTCAGAGGTGCAAACTACACAGGTGTGGGAATCGGACAAATAGCTTATATAGGGGAGGTGTATGCTTCGATGGGTCGACTCCCTGGGTTGAGCGCACCGCGCCAACCTCAAAGACCCTACAGTATGGATGAAGTCGGAAGTTGGGTCCGATGACCGATTCGATACGTAGGCATATTGGCGAGGTCTGAATTTGTGTCCGATGACCTGCCATGCGCAGGAAGGCGGAATTTGGGTCCGATGACCGAGTTGATGGCGTGCCATGCGCAGAAAGGCGGAATTTGGGTCCGATGACCGAGTTGATGTTGATGGCCCGCCATGCACAGGAAGGCGGAATTTGGGTCCGATGACCGATTTGAAGGCGTGCCATACGCAAAAAGGCGGAGTTTGGGTCCGATGACCGAGTTGATATTGATGGCCCGCCATGCGCAGGAAGGCGGAATTTGGGTCCGATGACCTGACATACGCATGGAGTCCGACTCGGGGGCCGATGTTCGATTCGATGACTTGCATTGTGGGTAAAGTCGGAAGTTGTGGTCTTTGACCCGATTCGATGACCAGACTTCGGCTGCTTGAGAATCGGACAAATAACTTATATAGGGGAGGTAGTGTTCTCGAGCATCCTCCCCCCGTGCCCGTTTATGTCGATTGATGCTGGTGCTCGACTGGTTGGAGCGCTCGGATGCAAAAATCTTGCACCAGGATTTATCGATTGTGATGGACACGGCAAGTCTCCTGATTGCTATGCAGGAGCTCATCGTGAATCTCTATGCGGCCTTGGTATGGACTCGACCTGCGGAATGGTTCGGCAATGGTAGTCGCTCCAACACGTCCTTGCAATGGCCACAGAGGTGATTCGACTAGAGCTCCAGTCTAGCTTTTGGGTTGCTTGGCGGACTGGTATAGCCGCGATCGAGTTCCGGCCATGAACGTTTTAGATAGCTCTTGGGCTTTCTGGGACGGAAGTCGGAAGTTTGGGCTGTTGTCCGATTTGATGACCATTCTTCGGATGTGTGAGAATCGGACAAATAACTTATATAGGGGACTGTGTTGTCTCACGCAGCCCCCTCCGTGCCCCTCTATCTCGACCGATGTTGGTGCTTGAAAGGGTTGGGATCGCTCGGATTTATAAACGTGCACCACCATTTGTCGAGTGTGAGGGACGCGGCAGGTCTCCTAAATGCTATGCGGGCGCTCTCTGAGAATCTCTATCCGGCCTCGACACAGACTAGTCTTGCTGAATGGTTTGGCACTGGTAGTCGATCCAACACGTCGTTGTTGTGGCCGCCTAGGCGATTCGATTCGAGCCCCCGTCTAGCTTTTGGGTTGCTTGGCGGATTTTGCCCTATCCGCAAGTGAGCTCGGTCCCTAAACGTTCGAGAAACCCGATTGCTATGCGCCGACTCTCTTTCTTGCGAGCCTCCATCTAGCTTTTGGGTCTCTACGGAACGGAAGTCGGAATCTGGGACCGTTGTTTGATTCGACGAGGCAGACTACGGTTGTGCGAGAATCGGACAAATAACTTATATAGGGGAGGTGTTGACTGGAGCATTCTCCCCCGTGCCCCTCTAACTCGACCAATGCTGGCGCTCGAACGGTGGTAGCGCTCGGATTTTCATTGAGCGCCAGCATTGGTCGATTTAGAGGGGCATGCGAGATTCCCGAATGCTATGCGAGGGCTCTAACGGAAATGTCTATTGGTTTCGGTATGGATGCAATTGCGAGTGGTTCGGCAAAGGTAGTCGTTCCGATGCGTCCATGTCGTGGCCAAATCGATAATTCGATTTGAGCCCTCGTATAGCATTTGGGTCTCTCGATGTGATTCCGCATTCCAGTCCCTTTGGGCACTGCTTGAGCCGCATCCCAGGGGGTTCCCTTCCCAATAATCTGCCTCGCAACCCGATTGCTATGCGGTGAGGCTCCTCGGCCGCCTCGGAACTATCTGTGTATCAGACGCATCGCGGGATAAGGGGTTGGCAACGGTAGTCGCCCCAAGCGCGTCCGATGCTTGGACCATTCCGAGGCGGCCCTGAAGCCTCTTCCGTCTAGCCGTTGGGTCCTTCTCGCCGCATCCCTCGCCTCGCACCCCGATTGCTATGCGGTGAGGCTCCTCGGCCGCCTCGGAACTATCTGTGTATCGGACGCGTCGCGGGATAAGGGGTTGTCACTGGTAGTCGCCCCAAGCGCGTCCGATGCTTGGACCATTCCGAGGCGGCCCTGAAGCCTCTTCCGTCTAGCCGTTGGGTCCTTCTCGCCGCATCCCTCGCCTCGCACCCCGATTGCTATGCGGTGAGGCTCCTCGGCCGCCTCGGAACTATCTGTGTATCGGACGCGTCGCGGGATAAGGGGTTGTCATTGGTAGTCGCCCCAAGCGCGTCCGATGCTTGGACCATTCCGAGGCGGCCCTGAAGCCTCTTCCGTCTAGCCGTTGGGTCCTTCTCGCCGCATCCCTCGCCTCGCACCCCGATTGCTATGCGGTGAGGCTCCTCGGCCGCCTCGGAACTATCTGTGTATCGGACGCGTCGCGGGATAAGGGGTTGTCACTGGTAGTCGCCCCAAGCGCGTCCGATGCTTGGACCATTCCGAGGCGGCCCTGAAGCCTCTTCCGTCTAGCCGTTGGGTCCTTCTCGCCGCATCCCTCGCCTCGCACCCCGATTGCTATGCGGTGAGGCTCCTCGGCCGCCTCGGAACTATCTGTGTATCGGACGCGTCGCGGGATAAGGGGTTGTCACTGGTAGTCGCCCCAAGCGCGTTCGATGCTTGGACCATTCCGAGGCGGCCCTGAAGCCTCTTCCGTCTAGCCGTTGGGTCCTTCTCGCCGCATCCCTCGCCTCGCACCCCGATTGCTATGCGGTGAGGCTCCTCGGCCGCCTTGGAACTATCTGTGTATCGGACGCGTCGCGGGATAAGGGGTTGTCACTGGTAGTCGCCCCAAGCGCGTCCGATGCTTAGACCATTCCGAGGCGGACCCGAAGCCTCTTCCGTCTAGCCGTTGGGTCCTTCTCGCCGCATCCTTCGCCTCGCACCCCGATTGCTATGCGGTGAGGCTCCTCGGCCGCCTCGGAACTATCTGTGTATCGGACGCGTCGCGGGATAAGGGGTTGTCACTGGTAGTCGCCCCAAGCACGTCCGATGCTTGGACCATTCCGAGGCGGACCCGAAGCCTCTTCCGTCTAGCCGTTGGGTCCTTCTCGCCGCATCCCTCGCCTCGCACCCCGATTGCTATGCGGTGAGGCTCCTCGGCCACCTTGGAACTATCTGTGTATCGGACGCGTCGCGGGATAAGGGGTTGTCACTGGTAGTCGCCCCAAGCGCGTCCGATGCTTGGACCATTCCGAGGCGGACCCGAAGCCTCTTCCGTCTAGCCGTTGGGTCCTTCTCGCCGCATCCCTCGCCTCGCACCCCGATTGCTATGCGGTGAGGCTCCTCGGCCGCCTTGGAACTATCTGTGTATCGGACGCGTCGCGGGATAAGGGGTTGTCACTGGTAGTCGCCCCAAGCGCGTCCGATGCTTGGACCATTCCGAGGCGGACCCGAAGCCTCTTCCGTCTAGCCGTTGGGTCCTTCTCGCCGCATCCCTCGCCTCGCACCCCGATTGCTATGCGGTGAGGCTCCTCGGCCGCCTTGGAACTATCTGTGTATCGGACGCGTCGCGGGATAAGGGGTTGTCACTGGTAGTCGCCCCAAGCGCGTCCGATGCTTGGACCATTCCGAGGCGGCCCCGAAGCCTCTTCCGTGTAGCCGTTGGGTCCTTCTCGCCGCATCCCTCGCCTCGCACCCCGATTGCTATGCGGTGAGGCTCCTCGGCCGCCTTGGAACTATCTGTGTATCGGACGCGTCGCGGGATAAGGGGTTGTCACTGGTAGTCGCCCCAAGCGCGTCCGATGCTTGGACCATTCCGAGGCGGCCCCGAAGCCTCTTCCGTGTAGCCGTTGGGTCCTTCTCGCCGCATCCCTCGCCTCGCACCCCGATTGCTATGCGGTGAGGCTCCTCGGCCGCCTTGGAACTATCTGTGTATCGGACGCGTCGCGGGATAAGGGGTTGTCACTGGTAGTCGCCCCAAGCGCGTCCGATGCTTGGACCATTCCGAGGCGGACCTGAAGCCTCTTCCCTCTAGCCGTTGGGGCTTTCTCGCCGCATCCCTCGCCTCGCACCCTGATTGCTATGCTGTGAGGCTCCTCGGCCGCCTTGGAACTATCTGTGTATCGGACGCATCGCGGGATAAGGGGTTGGCAGTGGTAGTCGCCCCAAGCGCATCCGATGCTTGGACCATTCCGAGGCGGCCCTGCAGCCTCTTCCGTCTAGCCGTTGGGGCCATCTCGCCGCATCCCCCACCTCGCACCACGATTGCTATGCGGTGAGGCTCCTTGGCCGCCTCGGAACTATCTGTGTATCGGACGCATCGCGGGATAAGGGGTTGTCACTGGTAGTCGCCCCAAGCGCGTCCGATGCTTGGACTATTCCGAGGCGGCCCTGCAGCCTCTTCCGTCTAGCCGTTGGGGCCATCTCGCTGCATCCCCCACCTCCTCGGCCGCCTCGGAACTATCTGTGTATCGAACGCATCGCGGGATAAGGGGTTGGCAGTGGTAGTCGCCCCAAGCGCGTCCGATGCTTGGACTATTCCGAGGCAGCCCTGCAGCCTCTTCCGTCTAGCCTTTGGGGCCATCTCGCCGCATCCCTCGCCTCGCACCCCGATTGCTATGCGGTGAGGCTCCTCGGCCGCCTGGGAACTATCTTCGTATCGGACGCATCGCGGGATAAGGGGTTGTCACTGGTAGTCGCCCCAAGCGCGTCCGATGCTTGGACTATTCCGAGGCGGCCCTGTGGCCTCTTCCGTCTAGCCGTTGGGGCCATCTCGCCGCATCCCCCACCTCGCACCCCGATTGCTATGCGGTGAGGCTCTTCGGCCGCCTTGGAACTATCTTCGTATCGGACGCATTGCGGGATAAGGGGTTGTCACTGGTAGTGGCCCCAAGCGCGTCCGATGCTTGGACTATTCCGAGGCGGCCCTGCAGCCTCTTCCGTCTAGCCGTTGGGGCCATCTCGCCGCATCCCCCACCTCGCACCCCGATTGCTATGCGGTGAGGCTCCTCGGCCGCCTTGGAACTATCTTCGTATCGGACGCATCGCGGGATAAGGGGTTGTCACTGGTAGTCGCCCCAAGCGCGTCCGATGCTTGGACTATTCCGACGCGGCCCTGTGGCCTCTTCCGTCTAGCCGTTGGGGCCATCTCGCCGCATCCCCCACCTCGCACCCCGATTGCTATGCGGTGAGGCTCCTCGGCCGCCTTGGAACCATCTTCGTATCGGACGCATCGCGGGATAGGGGGCTGTCACTGGTAGTCGCCCCAAGCGTGTCCGATGCTTGGACCATTCCTAGGCGGCCCTGAAGCCTCTTCCGTCTAGCCGTTGGGGCCTTCCCGCCCCATCCCTCGCCTCGCACCCCCGATTGCTATGCGGTGAGGCTCCTCGGCCGCCTTGGAACCATCTGTGTATCGGACGCATCGCGGGATAAGGGGTTGGCACTGGCAGTCGCCCCAAGCGCGTCCGATGCTTGGACCATTCCGAGGTGGCCCTGAAGCCTCTTCCGTCTAGCCGTTGGGGCCTTCCCGCCCCATCCCTCGCCTCGCACCCCGATTGATATGCGGTGAGGCTCCTCGGCCGCCTTGGAACTATCTGTGTATCGGACGCATCGCGGGATAAGGGGTTGGCACTGGTAGTCGTCCCAATCGCATCCGATGCTTGGACCATTCCGAGGCGGCCCTGCAGCCTCTTCCGTTTAGCCGTCGGGGCCTTCCCGCCGCATCCCTCGCCTCGCATCCCGATTCCTATGCGGTGAGTCTTCTCGGCCGCCGCGGAACTATACCTGTTATTGCTACTGCATCCTTCGGCTGGTAACCTCCTCTGCCGCCTTGGAACGTTCTCTTTGTCGGACGCGTCGCGGGATAAGGGGTTGGCACTGGTAGTCGCCCCAAGCGCGCCCGATGCATAGACCGCTCCGAGTCGACCTTGCTTTCAGCCTCTCACATGCATAGACCTCTCTGAGTCGACCCTGCAGCCTCTCACGTTTAGCCTTTGGAATCTCGCCTCACAACATGATTGCTATCCTTGATGCATCCCTTGCCTCGAGCCCTGATTGCTTTCTTGGCTGCATCCCTCCTCTCCTCACAGCCCGGTTGTCATCACTGCTTCATCCGTCGCTTCATGCATTCTGGCTGCTGGGCCCTTCCCACCGCACACCTCGATTGCTATCTCTTCTGCATCACACACCCCGATTGCTATCTCTGCTACATCCCTCGGCTCTCACTTCTGCATCCTTCGCCTCACACCTCGATTGCTATCAATGCTGCATCCGTAACCTCACACCCCGATTGCTATGCGGGGAGGCTCCTTGGCCGCCTTGGAAATTTCTGTGTGTCGGACGCACCGCGGGATAAGGGGTTGGCACTGGTAGTCGCCCCAAGTGCGCCCGATTCTTAGACCGCTTCGAGGTGACCTCGTAGCCTCTTTCGTCCAGGCTTCCTGCCTTCAACGCCCTTTTTACACCTCGATTGCTATGCGCGGGCTCGTTGGCGTCTATCACCTCTCTGCGAAGAGTG
>NW_026729034.1:155000-170000 GCF_030272615.1 Cryptomeria japonica | reverse complement strand
GGTGCGCACCAAGGAGCGCTCCGAAGTGTGCTCCAAGGTGCGGCGTGCACGAAGTCGGAGCCCGGTTTGCCCCGGGTGCGCACCTCGCGTGCACCTTCGCCGCGGTGGGCACCATGGCGTGCACGAAGTCGGAGCCCGGTTTGCCCCGGGTGCGCACCTCGCGTGCACCTTCGCCGGGGTGGGCACCTTGGTGTGCAGACCTTGGCTGGGTTGCGCGCCCTGGTGGGCACCATGGTGCGCACCAAGGAGCGCTCCGAAGTGTGCTCCAAGGTGCGGCCTGCACGAAGTCGGAGCCCGGTTTGCCCCGGGTGTGCACCTCGGGTGGGCACCTTGGTGCGCATGCCTTGCCTGGGCTGCGCACCAGGGCGGGCTCAAGATGGCACCCGCGTTCCTTTTTTTTCACTATCTTTCAAAACGGAAATTTTAAAATCTCATTTTTTTTTGCCTTTTTCTGGAAATTAGTGAAGGCAGCGCATCAAAGGTGCGCACCTCGCTGCCCACCACGGTGCGCAACGCCGGTGGGCACCCGGGAGTGCTTCGAAGTGTGCTCCAAGGTGCTGCGTGCACGTTGTCGGAGCCCGGTTTGCCCCGGGTGCGCACCTCGCGTGCACCTTCGTCGGGGTGGGCACCTTGGCTGGGTTTGCCCCGGCTGCGCTCCGAAGCGGGGTTATTGGAGCGCCGCCTCTTTTTTTGTCGGAGCGTTTGGTGGGGTTTCTCGCATTGGCTCTTCCGAGGCCCGGTTGCCACCCTGGCGCGCACGAAGTCGGAAGTAGGGTTAATTGCCCGGGTGCGCACCTTTGCCAGGGTGGGCACCTTACCTGGGCTGCGCACCAGGGCGGGCTCAAGATGGCACGCGCGTTCCGTTTTTTTCACTATCTTTCAAAACGGAAATTTTAAAATCTCCTTTTTTTTTTGCCTTTTCTGGAAATTAGTGAAGGCAGCGCATCAAAGGTGCGCACCTCGCTGCCCACCTTGGTGTGCTCTGAGGTGCGCACCCGGGAGCGCTACGAAGTGTGCTCCAAGGTGCGGCGTGCACGTTGTCGGAGCCCGGTTTGCCCCGGGTGCGCACCTCGCCTGCACCTTGGCCGGGGTGGGCACCTTGGCTGGGTTTGCCCAGGGTGCGCTCCGAAGCGGGGTTACTGGAGCGCCCCCTCTTTTTTTGTCAGAGCGTTTGGTGGGGTTTCTCGCATTGGCTCTTCCCAGGCCCGGTTGTTGGGTGCGCTCCCACCCTGGCGCGCGCGAAGTTGGAAGTTGGGTTAATTGCCCGGGCGCGCACCTTCGCCAGGGTGGGCACCTTGGTGCGCACACCTTGGCTGGGCTGCGCACCAGGGCGGGCTCAAGATGGCACCAGCATTCCCTTTTTCTCACTATCTTTCAAAACGGAAATTTTAAAATCTCGTTTTTTTTTTGCCTTTTATGGAAATTAGTGAAGGCATCGCATCAAAGGTGCGCACCTCGCTGCCCACCTTGGTGTGCTCCGAGGTGCCCACCACGGTGCGCAACGCCGGTGCGAACCCGGGAGCGCCCCGATGTGTGCTCCAAGGTGCGGCGTGCACGAAGTCGGACCCCGGTTTGCCCCGGGTGCGCACCTCGCGTGCACCTTGGTGCGCACACCTTGGCTGGGTTGCGCGGCCTGGTGGGCACCATGGTGCGCACCAAGGAGCGCTCCGAAGTGTGCTCCAAGGTGCGGCGTGCACGAAGTCGGAGCCCGGTTTGCCCCGGGTACGCACCTCGCGTGCACCTTCGCCGGGGTGGGCACCTCGGCTGGGTTGCGCGCCCTGGTGCGCACCAAGGAGCGCTCCAAAGTGTGCTCCAAGGTGCGGCGTGCACGAAGTCGGAGCCCGGTTTGCCCCGGGTGCGCACCTTCGCCGCGGTGCGCACCATGGCGTGCACGAAGTCGGAGCCCGGTTTGCCCCGGGTGCGCACCTCGCGTGCACCTTCGGCGGGGTTGCGCGCCCTGGTGGGCACCATGGTGCGCACCAAGGAGCGCTCCGAAGTGTGCTCCAAGGTGCGGCGTGCACGAAGTCGGAGCCCGGTTTGCCCCGGGTGCGCACCTCGCGTGCACCTTCGCCAGGGTGGGCACCTCGGTGCGCACACCTTCTCAATGTTTTCTTGCCTTTTCTGGAAATTGGTGAAGGCAGCGCATCAAAGGTGCGCACCTCGGTGTGCTCCGAGGTGCGAACCCGAGAGCGCTCCGAGGTGCCCACGAAGTCGAAAGTCGGGTTAATTGCATTGTTTTCCCCGGGTGCGCTCCGAGGTGCGCAACATCGGCGCGCACCAAGGAGGGCTCCGAAGTGTGCTCCAAGGTGCGCACGATGGCGTGCACCTCTGGTGCGCACGATTCGGAGCTCGGTTTGACCGGGGTGCGCACACCTTGGCTGGGTTGCGCACCTTTTGTGCGCTCCAAGGTGCGCACGAAGTCGGAGCTCGGTTTGCCCCGGGTGCGCACCTTCGCCAGGGTGCGCACCTTGATGCGCACGCCTTGGCTGGGCTGCGCACCTTGGTGGGCGCCATGGTGCGCACCTTTCGTGCGCTCCAAGGTGCGCACGAAGTCGGAGCTCGGTTTGCCCCGGGTGCGCACCTTGGTGGGCGCCATGGTGCACTCCGAGGTGCCCAAGATTGGTGCGCACCAAGGAGCGCTCCGAAGTGCGCTCCAAGGTGCGCGCGAAGTCGAAAGTTGGGTTAATTGTCCGGTTTGCCTCGGGTGCGCACCTTGCGTGCACCTTCGCCAGGGTGGGCGCCTTGGTGCGCACACCTTGGCTGGGCTGCGCACACCTTGGCACCCGCGTTTCCTTCATTTTAAATTTTTTTTTTTTACAATCTCTCAAGTGGGAAATTCTATAATCTCAACTTTTTTTGCCTTTTCAGGAAACTTTTGAATGGAGCGCATCATTGGTGCGCTCCGAAGTGTGCTCCAAAGCTCTCTCCAGCTGCGTGCACCTGCCCCGGCCGCGCACCCGGCCCCGCCCAGCTTCGCTCACCTGTCCCGGGCGTCTGGTGCGGAACCTTAGAGTAAGAAACATCACCGTGCACCTTGGCCAACGTGCGCGACTCGACCGAGCGCGCACTGGCCGAGGTGCACACCGATTTCACCTGGGTGCGCGCGCAGCACCTCGGGCGCACCGGGGTGCGCGCACAACGCCCGGGTTGCACCGTGGCCTGTGTGCTCGGGGCGCCTCGGGTGCGCGCTCGGTGTCGCCCCCGCGCGCGCGGTAGTGCGGGCAGCGCACCCCGGCCCGGCCCGGCCCCGACGAGAACGCAAACGGGCAAAAGGTTTATTCAAATAGCATTGCGACGCCCGGCGAAAAACTAAAAAAGGGTGCAACACCGGGACTTCCCGGGAGGTCACCCATCCCAGTACTACTCCGGCCCAAGCGCGCTTAACTGCGGAGTTCTGATGGGATCCGGTGCACTAACGCTGGTATGATCGCACCCGTTATGAGCTTGTCGCAGTGTGTACTTAGCAAACCGCGACCCACGTGCGAATCCACCCCGGCCACCCACCCCCGTCGAGGTGCACACCCTCCCTCGCGAAGTGCGCCCCGTTCGCCAAGTGTGAGCCCTGCCCGGGTGCGCGCACCTTGCTAGGGCGTCGGGTGTGCACCCGGCCCGGCCTACGTGCGTGCACCTGGAGGGGGCGTCGTGTGCGTGCAGTGTCCCGTCTGCAACGCGGTGCCCACACACCACCTCGGGCGCAACGACCTGCGCTCACATGTGGGCCGAGTGCACCTTGGTGCATGTTCGGGGCGCCTCGGGTGCACGCTCGATCTTGCCCCGGTGCACCAAGGCGCTCGGTTTGCCCCGGGTGCGCACTTGGTGCAAGGTGGGCACCCAAAATAGGGATCAAGCACCAAAACACAAGTTTCGGGATGCAAAATGGGACCCAAGGACCACAAATGCGTTCCAAGACCCATGATGGGTCCACGAGAACAAAAATGTGTTCCGAGACTTAATAAACAAATATTGGGTTTTAGGAGAAGAAACATGCTCTGATGCCCAAAACGAGAATCGACCCCGAAAAGGCCACAGGCCAAAAGTGGGATGCGAGACAAAAAAAAATGGGACCCGAGGACCAAAATTGGGTTCCCAGGTCGAAGACAGGGCAACCGGACAAGAAACGACCTCTAAGGCTCGAAATGAGTCCCGACGACTAAAACTTGACAAGAAGCACCCATCAGGCACCCAACTCGACACCCATGGGATGCCGACCCACCCGGGCTTCCACCTAGCACACCTTGGCACCCACCCACCCTCGCACCCAACCTCGCACCCAACTTAGCACCTTTGAACCCACATTGGCACTCACCCTGACCCTGGCACCTTGGAACCCACATTGGCACTCACCTTGACCCTGGCACCCACCTTTGCACTCACCTTGGGACCCACCCTGGCTCCCACCTCGGCACCCACCCAGACACCCACCTTGGTTCCTTGGCACCCACCTTGGATCCTTGGCACCCACCCCGACACCCACCTTGGCACGCAACTTGGCTACTTGCCACCCACCTTGGCTCCTTGACGCCCACCCCGACAACCACCCCGTGACCTACCCTGGCTAGGGTTGGTGCACACCCACCCTGGTGCCCACCTTGGCACCCACCCTATGACCCACCTTGGCACGCACCTTAGTACCCACCCCGTTACCCACCCTAGGACCCACCCCGTGACCCACCTTGGCCAGGGTGGGTGCACCCACCCTGGTGCCCACCTTGGCACCCACCCATCCTAGCACCCAGCCTGTGACCGGGCTTGGAACCCAACCTTGCACCCGCACCCGTCTTGGCCAGTGTGGGTGCGCACCCATCCTGGCACCCACGTTGTGACACACCCTTTAACCCACGCACCCTAGCACCCACGTTGGCACCCACCTTGGAACCCAACCTAGCAACTTGGCACCCACCCCGTGACCCACCTTGGCATCCACCATAGCAGTTGCCGACTTGGCACCCACCTCGGCACCCACCTTGACACTTGTGGACCCACCTTGCCACTCACCCTAGCATCGACCCATCCTAGCACCCACCCTGGCACCTTTGCACCCTAGCACTCACCCATCCTAGCACCTAACCTGTGACCCACCTTGACACTCACCCTCGCACCCACCTTGGAACCCAACCTAGCACCCACCCACCCTGACACCAACCCTAGCACCTACCCACCCTTGCACCCACCCTGTGACCCATCTTGGCACCCACCCATCCTACCACTCAACCTATCACCCACCTTCTCACCCACCTTGGCATCCACCTTAGCACCCACCCACACTGGCACCTTGGCACCCACCTCGGGCAAGGTGGGTGCACACCCACCCTGGCACCCAATTTAGAACCCACCGAGCATGTTACCCACCTTGGCACCCACATTGCAGCCCACCCTAGTACCCACCCTATGACCCACATTGGCATCCACACCCTAGCACCCAGGCACCTCGACACCCGCCTTGACACCCACCCTAGCACTGAACCTGTGACCCACCTTGGAACTCACCCTAGAACCCACCCACCCTGTGAACCACCTTGGCATCCACCTTAGCACCCACCCACCTTGGCACCCACTCTAGCACTCACCCATCCTAACACCCAACTTGTTACCCACCTTGGCACCCGCCCTCGCGTCCACCTTGAAACCCACCCTAGCACCCACCCACGCAGGAGCCCACCTTGGCACCCAACCTAACACCCACGCATCCTGGCACCCAACTTGTGACCCACCTTGGAACCCACCCTAGTACCCACCTTTGAACCCACTATATCACCAACCCACCTTGGCACCCACCCTATGACCCTCTTTGGAATCCACCCTAGCACGCACCCACCCTGGCACCCACCATGGAGCGCACCCTAGCACCCACCCACCTCGGCACGCACCTCAACACCCACCTTGGTGTGCGCACTGCGCCAACCTCTCAAAGACCCTATGTGGTGCGCTCCAAAGTGTACACCTTTGGTGCGCTCCAAGGTGCGCACCTTTGGTGCACACCGAGGTGCACACCAAAGTGTGCACCGAGGTGAGCACCAAAGTGCACTCCAGGGTGCACACCAAGGCGTGCACCTTTGGTGCGGTCAATGCAAACGAATTCGGAAGTTGGGGTCGATGTCCTAATCGCTGCTGCAGACTACACGTATGAGAATCGGACAAATAGCTTTATATAGGGGAGGTGTTGCGTTTGATGGGTCGACTCCCCTGGTTGTGTGCACTGCACCAACTTCAAAGACCCTGTCTTGTTTAAGAAGTCAAAAGTTGGGGTGGATGTCCTAATCATTGCTGCAGTCTACGCATGTATGAGAATCAGACAAATAGCTTATATAGGGGAGGTGTTGCATTCGGTGGGTTGACTCCCCTGGTTGTGCGCACTGCGCCAACCTCAAAGACCCCGCATAGCAGAAGAAGTCGGAAGTCGGATTTTGGTGAGCACCAAGGCGTGCACCTTTGGTGCGGTCAACGCAGACGAATTCAGAAGTTGGGGTGGATGTCCTAATCGTTGTTGCAGGCTACACATGTATGAGAATCAGACAAATAGCTTATATAGGGGAGGTGTTGGGTTTGATGGGTCAACTCCCTTGGTTGTGCGCATTACGCCAACCTCAAAGACCTTGTTTTCGTTAAGAAGTCAAAAGTTGGGGTCAATGTCCTAATGGCTCCTGCAGGCTACACATGTATGAGAATCGGACAAATAGCTTATATAGGGGAGGTGTTGGGTTTGATGGGTCGACTCCCCTGGTTGTGCGCATTACGTCAACCTCAAAGACCTTGTTTTCGTTAAGAAGTCAAAAGTTGGGGTCGATGTCCTAATTGCTCCTGTAGACTACACATGTATGAGAATCAGACAAATAGCTTATATAGGGGAGGTGTTGGGTTTGATGGGTTGACTCCCCTAGTTGTTCGCATTACACCAACCTCAAAGACCTTGTTTTCGTTTAGAAGCCGAAAGTTGGGGTCGATGTCCTAATTGCTCCTGCAGGCTACGCATGTATGAGAATCAGACAAATAGCTTATATAGGGGAGGTGTTGGGTTTGATGGGTCGACTCCCCTGGTTGTGCGCATTGCGCCAACCTCAAAGACCCTGCATTGCGGATGAAGTCGAAAGTCAGAGTTTGGTGTGCTACAAGGTGTGGTCGAAGGTGCTCACCTAGGTGTGCACCTTTGGAGCACAGGAAAAGTGCCCTCCAAAAGTGCGCACCTTTGGAGTGCACAAAAGTGCCCTCCAAAAGTGCGCACCTTTGGAGCGCAGAAAAGTGCCCTCCAAAAAGTGCCCTCCAAAAGTGCGCACCTTTGGAGCGCAGAAAAGTGCCCTCCAAAAAGTGCCCTCCAAAAGTGCGCACCTTTGGAGCGCAGAAAAGTGCCCTCCAAAAAGTGCCCTCCAAAAGTGCGCACCTTTGGAGCGCAGAAAAGTGCCCTCCAAAAGTGCGCACCTTTGGAGCGCAGAAAAGTGCCCTCCAAAAAGTGCCCTCCAAAAGTGCGCACCTTTGGAGCGCAGAAAAGTGCCCTCCAAAAAGTGCCCTCCAAAAGTGCGCACCTTTGGAGCGCAGAAAAGTGCCCTCCAAAAAGTGCCCTCCAAAAGTGCGCACCTTTGGAGCGCAGAAAAGTGCCCTCCAAAAAGTGCCCTCCAAAAGTGCGCACCTTTGGAGCGCAGAAAAGTGCCCTCCAAAAAGTGCCCTCCAAAAGTGCGCACCTTTGGAGCGCAGAAAAGTGCCCTCCAAAAGTGCGCACCTTTGGAGCGCACAAAAGTGCCCTCCAAAAGTGCGCACTTTTGGTGCGCACCAAGGCGCTGGTTCGGTCGTTGCAGGCGAGTTCGGAAGTTGGGGTCGATGTCCTGAGCGGAGGTGCAAACTACACAGGTGTCGGAATCGGACAAATAGCTTATATAGGGGAGGTGTATGCTTCGATGGGTCGACTCCCCAGGTTGAGCGCACCGCGCCAACCTCAAAGACCCTACGGTATGGATGAAGTCGGAAGTTGGGTCCGATGACCAATTCGATTAGTAGGTATGCTCATGAGGTCGGAATTTGGGTCCGATGACCTGCCATGTGCAGGAAGGCGAATGTTGACACTGTGCGTTGCAAGGTGCACACCAAGGCGCTGGTGCGGTCTTTTTAGTCGAGTTCGGAAGTTGGGGTCGATGTCCTGATCGGAGGTGCAAGCTACACAGGTGTGGGAATCGGACAAATAGCTTATATAGGGGAGGTGTATGCTTCGTTGGGTCGACTCCCCGGGTTGAGCGCACCGCGCCAACCTCAAAGACCCTACGGTATGGATGAAGTCGGAAGTTGGGTCCGATGACCGATTCGATATGTAGGCATACTCGCGAGGTCGGAATTTGGGTCCGATGACCTGCCACGTGCAGGAAGGCGAATGTTGGCACTGTGCGTTGCAAGGTGCGCACCAAGGCGCTGGTTCGGTCGTTGGAGGCGAGTTCGGAAGTTGGGGTCGATGTCTTGATCGGAGGTGCAAACTACACAGGTGTGGGAATCGGACAAATAGCTTATATAGGGGAGGTGTATGCTTCGTTGGGTCGACTCCCCGGGTTGAGCGCACCGCGCCAACCTCAAAGACCCTACGGTATGGATGAAGTCGGAAGTTGGGTCCGATGACCGATTCGATATGTAGGCATACTCGCGAGGTCGGAATTTGGGTCCGATGACCTGCCATGTGCAGGAAGGCGAATGTTGGGACTGTGCGTCGCAAGGTGCGCACCAAGGCGCTGGTGCCGTCGTTGCAGTCGAGTTCGGAAGTTGGGGTCGATGTCCTGGTCAGAGGTGCAAACTACACAGGTGTGGGAATCGGACAAATAGCTTATATAGGGGAGGTGTATGCTTCGATGGGTCGACTCCCTGGGTTGAGCGCACCGCGCCAACCTCAAAGACCCTACAGTATGGATGAAGTCGGAAGTTGGGTCCGATGACCGATTCGATACGTAGGCATATTGGCGAGGTCTGAATTTGTGTCCGATGACCTGCCATGCGCAGGAAGGCGGAATTTGGGTCCGATGACCGAGTTGATGGCGTGCCATGCGCAGAAAGGCGGAATTTGGGTCCGATGACCGAGTTGATGTTGATGGCCCGCCATGCACAGGAAGGCGGAATTTGGGTCCGATGACCGATTTGAAGGCGTGCCATACGCAAAAAGGCGGAGTTTGGGTCCGATGACCGAGTTGATATTGATGGCCCGCCATGCGCAGGAAGGCGGAATTTGGGTCCGATGACCTGACATACGCATGGAGTCCGACTCGGGGGCCGATGTTCGATTCGATGACTTGCATTGTGGGTAAAGTCGGAAGTTGTGGTCTTTGACCCGATTCGATGACCAGACTTCGGCTGCTTGAGAATCGGACAAATAACTTATATAGGGGAGGTAGTGTTCTCGAGCATCCTCCCCCCGTGCCCGTTTATGTCGATTGATGCTGGTGCTCGACTGGTTGGAGCGCTCGGATGCAAAAATCTTGCACCAGGATTTATCGATTGTGATGGACACGGCAAGTCTCCTGATTGCTATGCAGGAGCTCATCGTGAATCTCTATGCGGCCTTGGTATGGACTCGACCTGCGGAATGGTTCGGCAATGGTAGTCGCTCCAACACGTCCTTGCAATGGCCACAGAGGTGATTCGACTAGAGCTCCAGTCTAGCTTTTGGGTTGCTTGGCGGACTGGTATAGCCGCGATCGAGTTCCGGCCATGAACGTTTTAGATAGCTCTTGGGCTTTCTGGGACGGAAGTCGGAAGTTTGGGCTGTTGTCCGATTTGATGACCATTCTTCGGATGTGTGAGAATCGGACAAATAACTTATATAGGGGACTGTGTTGTCTCACGCAGCCCCCTCCGTGCCCCTCTATCTCGACCGATGTTGGTGCTTGAAAGGGTTGGGATCGCTCGGATTTATAAACGTGCACCACCATTTGTCGAGTGTGAGGGACGCGGCAGGTCTCCTAAATGCTATGCGGGCGCTCTCTGAGAATCTCTATCCGGCCTCGACACAGACTAGTCTTGCTGAATGGTTTGGCACTGGTAGTCGATCCAACACGTCGTTGTTGTGGCCGCCTAGGCGATTCGATTCGAGCCCCCGTCTAGCTTTTGGGTTGCTTGGCGGATTTTGCCCTATCCGCAAGTGAGCTCGGTCCCTAAACGTTCGAGAAACCCGATTGCTATGCGCCGACTCTCTTTCTTGCGAGCCTCCATCTAGCTTTTGGGTCTCTACGGAACGGAAGTCGGAATCTGGGACCGTTGTTTGATTCGACGAGGCAGACTACGGTTGTGCGAGAATCGGACAAATAACTTATATAGGGGAGGTGTTGACTGGAGCATTCTCCCCCGTGCCCCTCTAACTCGACCAATGCTGGCGCTCGAACGGTGGTAGCGCTCGGATTTTCATTGAGCGCCAGCATTGGTCGATTTAGAGGGGCATGCGAGATTCCCGAATGCTATGCGAGGGCTCTAACGGAAATGTCTATTGGTTTCGGTATGGATGCAATTGCGAGTGGTTCGGCAAAGGTAGTCGTTCCGATGCGTCCATGTCGTGGCCAAATCGATAATTCGATTTGAGCCCTCGTATAGCATTTGGGTCTCTCGATGTGATTCCGCATTCCAGTCCCTTTGGGCACTGCTTGAGCCGCATCCCAGGGGGTTCCCTTCCCAATAATCTGCCTCGCAACCCGATTGCTATGCGGTGAGGCTCCTCGGCCGCCTCGGAACTATCTGTGTATCAGACGCATCGCGGGATAAGGGGTTGGCAACGGTAGTCGCCCCAAGCGCGTCCGATGCTTGGACCATTCCGAGGCGGCCCTGAAGCCTCTTCCGTCTAGCCGTTGGGTCCTTCTCGCCGCATCCCTCGCCTCGCACCCCGATTGCTATGCGGTGAGGCTCCTCGGCCGCCTCGGAACTATCTGTGTATCGGACGCGTCGCGGGATAAGGGGTTGTCACTGGTAGTCGCCCCAAGCGCGTCCGATGCTTGGACCATTCCGAGGCGGCCCTGAAGCCTCTTCCGTCTAGCCGTTGGGTCCTTCTCGCCGCATCCCTCGCCTCGCACCCCGATTGCTATGCGGTGAGGCTCCTCGGCCGCCTCGGAACTATCTGTGTATCGGACGCGTCGCGGGATAAGGGGTTGTCATTGGTAGTCGCCCCAAGCGCGTCCGATGCTTGGACCATTCCGAGGCGGCCCTGAAGCCTCTTCCGTCTAGCCGTTGGGTCCTTCTCGCCGCATCCCTCGCCTCGCACCCCGATTGCTATGCGGTGAGGCTCCTCGGCCGCCTCGGAACTATCTGTGTATCGGACGCGTCGCGGGATAAGGGGTTGTCACTGGTAGTCGCCCCAAGCGCGTCCGATGCTTGGACCATTCCGAGGCGGCCCTGAAGCCTCTTCCGTCTAGCCGTTGGGTCCTTCTCGCCGCATCCCTCGCCTCGCACCCCGATTGCTATGCGGTGAGGCTCCTCGGCCGCCTCGGAACTATCTGTGTATCGGACGCGTCGCGGGATAAGGGGTTGTCACTGGTAGTCGCCCCAAGCGCGTTCGATGCTTGGACCATTCCGAGGCGGCCCTGAAGCCTCTTCCGTCTAGCCGTTGGGTCCTTCTCGCCGCATCCCTCGCCTCGCACCCCGATTGCTATGCGGTGAGGCTCCTCGGCCGCCTTGGAACTATCTGTGTATCGGACGCGTCGCGGGATAAGGGGTTGTCACTGGTAGTCGCCCCAAGCGCGTCCGATGCTTAGACCATTCCGAGGCGGACCCGAAGCCTCTTCCGTCTAGCCGTTGGGTCCTTCTCGCCGCATCCTTCGCCTCGCACCCCGATTGCTATGCGGTGAGGCTCCTCGGCCGCCTCGGAACTATCTGTGTATCGGACGCGTCGCGGGATAAGGGGTTGTCACTGGTAGTCGCCCCAAGCGCGTCCGATGCTTGGACCATTCCGAGGCGGACCCGAAGCCTCTTCCGTCTAGCCGTTGGGTCCTTCTCGCCGCATCCCTCGCCTCGCACCCCGATTGCTATGCGGTGAGGCTCCTCGGCCGCCTTGGAACTATCTGTGTATCGGACGCGTCGCGGGATAAGGGGTTGTCACTGGTAGTCGCCCCAAGCGCGTCCGATGCTTGGACCATTCCGAGGCGGACCCGAAGCCTCTTCCGTCTAGCCGTTGGGTCCTTCTCGCCGCATCCCTCGCCTCGCACCCCGATTGCTATGCGGTGAGGCTCCTCGGCCGCCTTGGAACTATCTGTGTATCGGACGCGTCGCGGGATAAGGGGTTGTCACTGGTAGTCGCCCCAAGCGCGTCCGATGCTTGGACCATTCCGAGGCGGACCCGAAGCCTCTTCCGTCTAGCCGTTGGGTCCTTCTCGCCGCATCCCTCGCCTCGCACCCCGATTGCTATGCGGTGAGGCTCCTCGGCCGCCTTGGAACTATCTGTGTATCGGACGCGTCGCGGGATAAGGGGTTGTCACTGGTAGTCGCCCCAAGCGCGTCCGATGCTTGGACCATTCCGAGGCGGCCCCGAAGCCTCTTCCGTGTAGCCGTTGGGTCCTTCTCGCCGCATCCCTCGCCTCGCACCCCGATTGCTATGCGGTGAGGCTCCTCGGCCGCCTTGGAACTATCTGTGTATCGGACGCGTCGCGGGATAAGGGGTTGTCACTGGTAGTCGCCCCAAGCGCGTCCGATGCTTGGACCATTCCGAGGCGGCCCCGAAGCCTCTTCCGTGTAGCCGTTGGGTCCTTCTCGCCGCATCCCTCGCCTCGCACCCCGATTGCTATGCGGTGAGGCTCCTCGGCCGCCTTGGAACTATCTGTGTATCGGACGCGTCGCGGGATAAGGGGTTGTCACTGGTAGTCGCCCCAAGCGCGTCCGATGCTTGGACCATTCCGAGGCGGACCTGAAGCCTCTTCCCTCTAGCCGTTGGGGCTTTCTCGCCGCATCCCTCGCCTCGCACCCTGATTGCTATGCTGTGAGGCTCCTCGGCCGCCTTGGAACTATCTGTGTATCGGACGCATCGCGGGATAAGGGGTTGGCAGTGGTAGTCGCCCCAAGCGCATCCGATGCTTGGACCATTCCGAGGCGGCCCTGCAGCCTCTTCCGTCTAGCCGTTGGGGCCATCTCGCCGCATCCCCCACCTCGCACCACGATTGCTATGCGGTGAGGCTCCTTGGCCGCCTCGGAACTATCTGTGTATCGGACGCATCGCGGGATAAGGGGTTGTCACTGGTAGTCGCCCCAAGCGCGTCCGATGCTTGGACTATTCCGAGGCGGCCCTGCAGCCTCTTCCGTCTAGCCGTTGGGGCCATCTCGCTGCATCCCCCACCTCCTCGGCCGCCTCGGAACTATCTGTGTATCGAACGCATCGCGGGATAAGGGGTTGGCAGTGGTAGTCGCCCCAAGCGCGTCCGATGCTTGGACTATTCCGAGGCAGCCCTGCAGCCTCTTCCGTCTAGCCTTTGGGGCCATCTCGCCGCATCCCTCGCCTCGCACCCCGATTGCTATGCGGTGAGGCTCCTCGGCCGCCTGGGAACTATCTTCGTATCGGACGCATCGCGGGATAAGGGGTTGTCACTGGTAGTCGCCCCAAGCGCGTCCGATGCTTGGACTATTCCGAGGCGGCCCTGTGGCCTCTTCCGTCTAGCCGTTGGGGCCATCTCGCCGCATCCCCCACCTCGCACCCCGATTGCTATGCGGTGAGGCTCTTCGGCCGCCTTGGAACTATCTTCGTATCGGACGCATTGCGGGATAAGGGGTTGTCACTGGTAGTGGCCCCAAGCGCGTCCGATGCTTGGACTATTCCGAGGCGGCCCTGCAGCCTCTTCCGTCTAGCCGTTGGGGCCATCTCGCCGCATCCCCCACCTCGCACCCCGATTGCTATGCGGTGAGGCTCCTCGGCCGCCTTGGAACTATCTTCGTATCGGACGCATCGCGGGATAAGGGGTTGTCACTGGTAGTCGCCCCAAGCGCGTCCGATGCTTGGACTATTCCGACGCGGCCCTGTGGCCTCTTCCGTCTAGCCGTTGGGGCCATCTCGCCGCATCCCCCACCTCGCACCCCGATTGCTATGCGGTGAGGCTCCTCGGCCGCCTTGGAACCATCTTCGTATCGGACGCATCGCGGGATAGGGGGCTGTCACTGGTAGTCGCCCCAAGCGTGTCCGATGCTTGGACCATTCCTAGGCGGCCCTGAAGCCTCTTTCGTCTAGCCGTTGGGGCCTTCCCGCCCCATCCCTCGCCTCGCACCCCCGATTGCTATGCGGTGAGGCTCCTCGGCCGCCTTGGAACCATCTGTGTATCGGACGCATCGCGGGATAAGGGGTTGGCACTGGCAGTCGCCCCAAGCGCGTCCGATGCTTGGACCATTCCGAGGTGGCCCTGAAGCCTCTTCCGTCTAGCCGTTGGGGCCTTCCCGCCCCATCCCTCGCCTCGCACCCCGATTGATATGCGGTGAGGCTCCTCGGCCGCCTTGGAACTATCTGTGTATCGGACGCATCGCGGGATAAGGGGTTGGCACTGGTAGTCGTCCCAATCGCATCCGATGCTTGGACCATTCCGAGGCGGCCCTGCAGCCTCTTCCGTTTAGCCGTCGGGGCCTTCCCGCCGCATCCCTCGCCTCGCATCCCGATTCCTATGCGGTGAGTCTTCTCGGCCGCCGCGGAACTATACCTGTTATTGCTACTGCATCCTTCGGCTGGTAACCTCCTCTGCCGCCTTGGAACGTTCTCTTTGTCGGACGCGTCGCGGGATAAGGGGTTGGCACTGGTAGTCGCCCCAAGCGCGCCCGATGCATAGACCGCTCCGAGTCGACCTTGCTTTCAGCCTCTCACATGCATAGACCTCTCTGAGTCGACCCTGCAGCCTCTCACGTTTAGCCTTTGGAATCTCGCCTCACAACATGATTGCTATCCTTGATGCATCCCTTGCCTCGAGCCCTGATTGCTTTCTTGGCTGCATCCCTCCTCTCCTCACAGCCCGGTTGTCATCACTGCTTCATCCGTCGCTTCATGCATTCTGGCTGCTGGGCCCTTCCCACCGCACACCTCGATTGCTATCT
>NW_026729034.1:120000-145000 GCF_030272615.1 Cryptomeria japonica | reverse complement strand
GGAGCCCGGATTGCCCCGGGCGCGCACCTCCGCCAGGGTGGGCACCTTGGTGCGCACAACTTGCCTGGGCTGCGCACCAGGAAGGGCTCAAGATGGCACCCGCGTTCCGTTTTTTTCACTATCTTTCAGAACGGAAATTTTAAAATCTCGTTTTTTTTTGCCTTTTCTGGAAATTAGTGAAGGCAGCGCATCAAAGGTGCGCAACGCTGGTGCGAACCTGGGAGCGCTCCGATGTGTGCTCCAAGGTGCGGCGTGCACGAAGTCGGACCCCGGTTTGCCCCGGGTGCGCACCTCGCGTGCACCTTGGTGCGCACACCTTGGCTGGGTTGCGCGCCCTGGTGGGCACCATGGTGCGCACCAAGGAGCGCTCCGAAGTGTGCTCCAAGGTGCGGCGTGCACGAAGTCGGAGCCCGGTTTGCCCCGGGTGCGCACCTCGCGTGCACCTTCGCCGCGGTGGGCACCATGGCGTGCACGAAGTCGGAGCCCGGTTTGCCCCGGGTGCGCACCTCGCGTGCACCTTCGCCGGGGTGGGCACCTTGGTGTGCAGACCTTGGCTGGGTTGCGCGCCCTGGTGGGCACCATGGTGCGCACCAAGGAGCGCTCCGAAGTGTGCTCCAAGGTGCGGCCTGCACGAAGTCGGAGCCCGGTTTGCCCCGGGTGTGCACCTCGGGTGGGCACCTTGGTGCGCATGCCTTGCCTGGGCTGCGCACCAGGGCGGGCTCAAGATGGCACCCGCGTTCCTTTTTTTTCACTATCTTTCAAAACGGAAATTTTAAAATCTCATTTTTTTTTGCCTTTTTCTGGAAATTAGTGAAGGCAGCGCATCAAAGGTGCGCACCTCGCTGCCCACCACGGTGCGCAACGCCGGTGGGCACCCGGGAGTGCTTCGAAGTGTGCTCCAAGGTGCTGCGTGCACGTTGTCGGAGCCCGGTTTGCCCCGGGTGCGCACCTCGCGTGCACCTTCGTCGGGGTGGGCACCTTGGCTGGGTTTGCCCCGGCTGCGCTCCGAAGCGGGGTTATTGGAGCGCCGCCTCTTTTTTTGTCGGAGCGTTTGGTGGGGTTTCTCGCATTGGCTCTTCCGAGGCCCGGTTGCCACCCTGGCGCGCACGAAGTCGGAAGTAGGGTTAATTGCCCGGGTGCGCACCTTTGCCAGGGTGGGCACCTTACCTGGGCTGCGCACCAGGGCGGGCTCAAGATGGCACGCGCGTTCCGTTTTTTTCACTATCTTTCAAAACGGAAATTTTAAAATCTCCTTTTTTTTTTGCCTTTTCTGGAAATTAGTGAAGGCAGCGCATCAAAGGTGCGCACCTCGCTGCCCACCTTGGTGTGCTCTGAGGTGCGCACCCGGGAGCGCTACGAAGTGTGCTCCAAGGTGCGGCGTGCACGTTGTCGGAGCCCGGTTTGCCCCGGGTGCGCACCTCGCCTGCACCTTGGCCGGGGTGGGCACCTTGGCTGGGTTTGCCCAGGGTGCGCTCCGAAGCGGGGTTACTGGAGCGCCCCCTCTTTTTTTGTCAGAGCGTTTGGTGGGGTTTCTCGCATTGGCTCTTCCCAGGCCCGGTTGTTGGGTGCGCTCCCACCCTGGCGCGCGCGAAGTTGGAAGTTGGGTTAATTGCCCGGGCGCGCACCTTCGCCAGGGTGGGCACCTTGGTGCGCACACCTTGGCTGGGCTGCGCACCAGGGCGGGCTCAAGATGGCACCAGCATTCCCTTTTTCTCACTATCTTTCAAAACGGAAATTTTAAAATCTCGTTTTTTTTTTGCCTTTTATGGAAATTAGTGAAGGCATCGCATCAAAGGTGCGCACCTCGCTGCCCACCTTGGTGTGCTCCGAGGTGCCCACCACGGTGCGCAACGCCGGTGCGAACCCGGGAGCGCCCCGATGTGTGCTCCAAGGTGCGGCGTGCACGAAGTCGGACCCCGGTTTGCCCCGGGTGCGCACCTCGCGTGCACCTTGGTGCGCACACCTTGGCTGGGTTGCGCGGCCTGGTGGGCACCATGGTGCGCACCAAGGAGCGCTCCGAAGTGTGCTCCAAGGTGCGGCGTGCACGAAGTCGGAGCCCGGTTTGCCCCGGGTACGCACCTCGCGTGCACCTTCGCCGGGGTGGGCACCTCGGCTGGGTTGCGCGCCCTGGTGCGCACCAAGGAGCGCTCCGAAGTGTGCTCCAAGGTGCGGCGTGCACGAAGTCGGAGCCCGGTTTGCCCCGGGTGCGCACCTCGCGTGCACCTTCGGCGGGGTTGCGCGCCCTGGTGGGCACCATGGTGCGCACCAAGGAGCGCTCCGAAGTGTGCTCCAAGGTGCGGCGTGCACGAAGTCGGAGCCCGGTTTGCCCCGGGTGCGCACCTCGCGTGCACCTTCGGCGGGGTTGCGCGCCCTGGTGGGCACCATGGTGCGCACCAAGGAGCGCTCCGAAGTGTGCTCCAAGGTGCGGCGTGCACGAAGTCGGAGCCCGGTTTGCCCCGGGTGCGCACCTCGCGTGCACCTTCGCCGCGGTGGGCACCATGGCGTGCACGAAGTCGGAGCCCGGTTTGCCCCGGGTGCGCACCTCGCGTGCACCTTCGCCGGGGTGGGCACCTCGGCTGGGTTGCGCGCCCTGGTGCGCACCAAGGAGCGCTCCGAAGTGTGCTCCAAGGTGCGGCGTGCACGAAGTCGGAGCCCGGTTTGCCCCGGGTGCGCACCTCGCGTGCACCTTCGCCAGGGTGGGCACCTCGGTGCGCACACCTTCTCAATGTTTTCTTGCCTTTTCTGGAAATTGGTGAAGGCAGCGCATCAAAGGTGCGCACCTCGGTGTGCTCCGAGGTGCGAACCCGAGAGCGCTCCGAGGTGCCCACGAAGTCGAAAGTCGGGTTAATTGCATTGTTTTCCCCGGGTGCGCTCCGAGGTGCGCAACATCGGCGCGCACCAAGGAGGGCTCCGAAGTGTGCTCCAAGGTGCGCACGATGGCGTGCACCTCTGGTGCGCACGATTCGGAGCTCGGTTTGACCGGGGTGCGCACACCTTGGCTGGGTTGCGCACCTTTTGTGCGCTCCAAGGTGCGCACGAAGTCGGAGCTCGGTTTGCCCCGGGTGCGCACCTTCGCCAGGGTGCGCACCTTGATGCGCACGCCTTGGCTGGGCTGCGCACCTTGGTGGGCGCCATGGTGCGCACCTTTCGTGCGCTCCAAGGTGCGCACGAAGTCGGAGCTCGGTTTGCCCCGGGTGCGCACCTTGGTGGGCGCCATGGTGCACTCCGAGGTGCCCAAGATTGGTGCGCACCAAGGAGCGCTCCGAAGTGCGCTCCAAGGTGCGCGCGAAGTCGAAAGTTGGGTTAATTGTCCGGTTTGCCTCGGGTGCGCACCTTGCGTGCACCTTCGCCAGGGTGGGCGCCTTGGTGCGCACACCTTGGCTGGGCTGCGCACACCTTGGCACCCGCGTTTCCTTCATTTTAAATTTTTTTTTTTTACAATCTCTCAAGTGGGAAATTCTATAATCTCAACTTTTTTTGCCTTTTCAGGAAACTTTTGAATGGAGCGCATCATTGGTGCGCTCCGAAGTGTGCTCCAAAGCTCTCTCCAGCTGCGTGCACCTGCCCCGGCCGCGCACCCGGCCCCGCCCAGCTTCGCTCACCTGTCCCGGGCGTCTGGTGCGGAACCTTAGAGTAAGAAACATCACCGTGCACCTTGGCCAACGTGCGCGACTCGACCGAGCGCGCACTGGCCGAGGTGCACACCGATTTCACCTGGGTGCGCGCGCAGCACCTCGGGCGCACCGGGGTGCGCGCACAACGCCCGGGTTGCACCGTGGCCTGTGTGCTCGGGGCGCCTCGGGTGCGCGCTCGGTGTCGCCCCCGCGCGCGCGGTAGTGCGGGCAGCGCACCCCGGCCCGGCCCGGCCCCGACGAGAACGCAAACGGGCAAAAGGTTTATTCAAATAGCATTGCGATGCCCGGCGAAAAACTAAAAAAGGGTGCAACACCGGGACTTCCCGGGAGGTCACCCATCCCAGTACTACTCCGGCCCAAGCTGCGCTTAACTGCGGAGTTCTGATGGGATCCGGTGCACTAACGCTGGTATGATCGCACCCGTTATGAGCTTGTCGCAGTGTGTACTTAGCAAACCGCGACCCACGTGCGAATCCACCCCGGCCACCCACCCCCGTCGAGGTGCACACCCTCCCTCGCGAAGTGCGCCCCGTTCGCCAAGTGTGAGCCCTGCCCGGGTGCGCGCACCTTGCTAGGGCGTCGGGTGTGCACCCGGCCCGGCCTACGTGCGTGCACCTGTAGGGGGCGTCGTGTGCGTGCAGTGTCCCGTCTGCAACGCGGTGCCCACACACCACCTCGGGCGCAACGACCTGCGCTCACATGTGGGCCGAGTGCACCTTGGTGCATGTTCGGGGCGCCTCGGGTGCACGCTCGATCTTGCCCCGGTGCACCAAGGCGCTCGGTTTGCCCCGGGTGCGCACTTGGTGCAAGGTGGGCACCCAAAATAGGGATCAAGCACCAAAACACAAGTTTCGGGATGCAAAATGGGACCCAAGGACCACAAATGCGTTCCAAGACCCATGATGGGTCCACGAGAACAAAAATGTGTTCCGAGACTTAATAAACAAATATTGGGTTTTAGGAGAAGAAACATGCTCTGATGCCCAAAACGAGAATCGACCCCGAAAAGGCCACAGGCCAAAAGTGGGATGCGAGACAAAAAAAAATGGGACCCGAGGACCAAAATTGGGTTCCCAGGTCGAAGACAGGGCAACCGGACAAGAAACGACCTCTAAGGCTCGAAATGAGTCCCGACGACTAAAACTTGACAAGAAGCACCCATCAGGCACCCAACTCGACACCCATGGGATGCCGACCCACCCGGGCTTCCACCTAGCACACCTTGGCACCCACCCACCCTCGCACCCAACCTCGCACCCAACTTAGCACCTTTGAACCCACATTGGCACTCACCCTGACCCTGGCACCTTGGAACCCACATTGGCACTCACCTTGACCCTGGCACCCACCTTTGCACTCACCTTGGGACCCACCCTGGCTCCCACCTCGGCACCCACCCAGACACCCACCTTGGTTCCTTGGCACCCACCTTGGATCCTTGGCACCCACCCCGACACCCACCTTGGCACGCAACTTGGCTACTTGCCACCCACCTTGGCTCCTTGACGCCCACCCCGACAACCACCCCGTGACCTACCCTGGCTAGGGTTGGTGCACACCCACCCTGGTGCCCACCTTGGCACCCACCCTATGACCCACCTTGGCACGCACCTTAGTACCCACCCCGTTACCCACCCTAGGACCCACCCCGTGACCCACCTTGGCCAGGGTGGGTGCCTTGGTGCGCACAACTTGCCTGGGCTGCACACCAGGGCGGGCTCAAGATGGCACCCGCGTTCCGTTTTTTTCACTATCTTTCAAAACGGAAATTTTAAAATCTCATTTTTTTCTTTTTTTTGCCTTTTCTGGAAATTAGTGAAGGCAGCGCATCAAAGGTGCGCAATGCTGGTGCGAACCCGGGAGCGCTCCGATGTGTGCTCCAAGGTGCGGCGTGCACGAAGTCCGAGCCCGGTTTGCCCCGGGTGCGCACCTCGCGTGCACCTTCGCCGGGGTGAGCACCTTGGCTGGGTTGCGCGCCCTGGTGCGTACCAAGGAGCGCTCTGAAGTGTGCTCCAAGGTGCGGCGTGCACGAAGTCGGAGCCCGGTTTGCCCCGGGTGTGCACCTCGGGTGCGCACCTCGCGTGCACCTTCGCTGCGGTGGGCACCTTGGCTGGGTTGCGCGCCTTGGTGGGCACCATGCAGTGCACGAAGTCGGAGCCCGGTTTGCCCCGGGCGCGCACCTCCGCCAGGGTGGGCACCTTGGTGCGCACAACTTGCCTGGGCTGCGCATCAGGAAGGGCTCAAGATGGCACCCGCGTTCCGTTTTTTTCACTATCTTTCAGAACGGAAATTTTAAAATATCGTTTTTTTTTGCCTTTTCTGGAAATTAGTGAAGGCAGCGCATCAAAGGTGCGCAACGCTGGTGCGAACCTGGGAGCGCTCCGATGTGTGCTCCAAGGTGCGGCGTGCACGAAGTCGGAGCCCGGTTTGCCTCGGGTGCGCCCTGGTGGGCACCATGGTGCGCACCAAGGAGCGCTCCGAAGTGTGCTCCAAGGTGCGGCCTGCACGAAGTCGGAGCCCGGTTTGCCCCGGGTGTGCACCTCGGGTGGGCACCTTGGTGCGCATGCCTTGCCTGGGCTGCGCACCAGGGCGGGCTCAAGATGGCACCCGCGTTCCTTTTTTTTCACTATCTTTCAAAACGGAAATTTTAAAATCTCATTTTTTTTTGCCTTTTTCTGGAAATTAGTGAAGGCAGCGCATCAAAGGTGCGCACCTCGCTGCCCACCACGGTGCGCAACGCCGGTGGGCACCCGGGAGTGCTTCGAAGTGTGCTCCAAGGTGCTGCGTGCACGTTGTCGGAGCCCGGTTTGCCCCGGGTGCGCACCTCGCGTGCACCTTCGTCGGGGTGGGCACCTTGGCTTGGTTTGCCCCGGCTGCGCTCCGAAGCGGGGTTATTGGAGCGCCGCCTCTTTTTTTGTCGGAGCGTTTGGTGGGGTTTCTCGCATTGGCTCTTCCGAGGCCCGGTTGCCACCCTGGCGCGCACGAAGTCGGAAGTAGGGTTAATTGCCCGGGTGCGCACCTTTGCCAGGGTGGCACCTTACCTGGGCTGCGCACCAGGGCGGGCTCAAGATGGCACGCGCGTTCCGTTTTTTTCACTATCTTTCAAAACGGAAATTTTAAAATCTCCTTTTTTTTTTGCCTTTTCTGGAAATTAGTGAAGGCAGCGCATCAAAGGTGCGCACCTCGCTGCCCACCTTGGTGTGCTCTGAGGTGCGCACCCGGGAGCGCTACGAAGTGTGCTCCAAGGTGCGGCGTGCACGTTGTCGGAGCCCGGTTTGCCCCGGGTGCGCACCTCGCCTGCACCTTGGCCGGGGTGGGCACCTTGGCTGGGTTTGCCCAGGGTGCGCTCCGAAGCGGGGTTACTGGAGCGCCCCCTCTTTTTTTGTCAGAGAGTTTGGTGGGGTTTCTCGCATTGGCTCTTCCCAGGCCCGGTTGTTGGGTGCGCTCCCACCCTGGCGCGCGCGAAGTTGGAAGTTGGGTTAATTGCCCGGGCGCGCACCTTCGCCAGGGTGGGCACCTTGGTGCGCAAACCTTGGCTGGGCTGCGCACCAGGGCGGGCTCAAGATGGCACCAGCATTCCCTTTTTCTCACTATCTTTCAAAACGGAAATTTTAAAATCTCGTTTTTTTTTTGCCTTTTATGGAAATTAGTGAAGGCATCGCATCAAAGGTGCGCACCTCGCTGCCCACCTTGGTGTGCTCCGAGGTGCCCACCACGGTGCGCAACGCCGGTGCGAACCCGGGAGCGCCCCGATGTGTGCTCCAAGGTGCGGCGTGCACGAAGTCGGACCCCGGTTTGCCCCGGGTGCGCACCTCGCGTGCACCTTGGTGCGCACACCTTGGCTGGGTTGCGCGGCCTGGTGGGCACCATGGTGCGCACCAAGGAGCGCTCCGAAGTGTGCTCCAAGGTGCGGCGTGCACGAAGTCGGAGCCCGGTTTGCCCCGGGTGCGCACCTTCGCCGCGGTGGGCACCATGGCGTGCACGAAGTCGGAGCCCGGTTTGCCCCGGGTGCGCACCTCGCGTGCACCTTCGCCGGGGTGGGCACCTCGGCTGGGTTGCGCGCCCTGGTGCGCACCAAGGAGCGCTCTGAAGTGTGCTCCAAGGTGCGGCGTGCACGAAGTCGGAGCCCGGTTTGCCCCGGGTGTGCACCTCGGGTGCGCACCTCGCGTGCACCTTCGCTGCGGTGGGCACCTTGGCTGGGTTGCGCGCCTTGGTGGGCACCATGCAGTGCACGAAGTCGGAGCCCGGATTGCCCCGGGCGCGCACCTCCGCCAGGGTGGGCACCTTGGTGCGCACAACTTGCCTGGGCTGCGCACCAGGAAGGGCTCAAGATGGCACCCGCGTTCCGTTTTTTTCACTATCTTTCAGAACGGAAATTTTAAAATCTCGTTTTTTTTTTGCCTTTTCTTGAAATTAGTGAAGGCAGCGCATCAAAGGTGCGCAACGCTGGTGCGAACCTGGGAGCGCTCCGATGTGTGCTCCAAGGTGCGGCGTGCACGAAGTCGGACCCCGGTTTGCCCCGGGTGCGCACCTCGCGTGCACCTTGGTGCGCACACCTTGGCTGGGTTGCGCGCCCTGGTGGGCACCATGGTGCGCACCAAGGAGCGCTCCGAAGTGTGCTCCAAGGTGCGGCGTGCACGAAGTCGGAGCCCGGTTTGCCCCGGGTGCGCACCTCGCGTGCACCTTCGCCGCGGTGGGCACCATGGCGTGCACGAAGTCGGAGCCCGGTTTGCCCCGGGTGCGCACCTCGCGTGCACCTTCGCCGGGGTGGGCACCTTGGTGTGCAGACCTTGGCTGGGTTGCGCGCCCTGGTGGGCACCATGGTGCGCACCAAGGAGCGCTCCGAAGTGTGCTCCAAGGTGCGGCCTGCACGAAGTCGGAGCCCGGTTTGCCCCGGGTGTGCACCTCGGGTGGGCACCTTGGTGCGCATGCCTTGCCTGGGCTGCGCACCAGGGCGGGCTCAAGATGGCACCCGCGTTCCTTTTTTTTCACTATCTTTCAAAACGGAAATTTTAAAATCTCATTTTTTTTTGCCTTTTTCTGGAAATTAGTGAAGGCAGCGCATCAAAGGTGCGCACCTCGCTGCCCACCACGGTGCGCAACGCCGGTGGGCACCCGGGAGTGCTTCGAAGTGTGCTCCAAGGTGCTGCGTGCACGTTGTCGGAGCCCGGTTTGCCCCGGGTGCGCACCTCGCGTGCACCTTCGTCGGGGTGGGCACCTTGGCTGGGTTTGCCCCGGCTGCGCTCCGAAGCGGGGTTATTGGAGCGCCGCCTCTTTTTTTGTCGGAGCGTTTGGTGGGGTTTCTCGCATTGGCTCTTCCGAGGCCCGGTTGCCACCCTGGCGCGCACGAAGTCGGAAGTAGGGTTAATTGCCCGGGTGCGCACCTTTGCCAGGGTGGGCACCTTACCTGGGCTGCGCACCAGGGCGGGCTCAAGATGGCACGCGCGTTCCGTTTTTTTCACTATCTTTCAAAACGGAAATTTTAAAATCTCCTTTTTTTTTTGCCTTTTCTGGAAATTAGTGAAGGCAGCGCATCAAAGGTGCGCACCTCGCTGCCCACCTTGGTGTGCTCTGAGGTGCGCACCCGGGAGCGCTACGAAGTGTGCTCCAAGGTGCGGCGTGCACGTTGTCGGAGCCCGGTTTGCCCCGGGTGCGCACCTCGCCTGCACCTTGGCCGGGGTGGGCACCTTGGCTGGGTTTGCCCAGGGTGCGCTCCGAAGCGGGGTTACTGGAGCGCCCCCTCTTTTTTTGTCAGAGCGTTTGGTGGGGTTTCTCGCATTGGCTCTTCCCAGGCCCGGTTGTTGGGTGCGCTCCCACCCTGGCGCGCGCGAAGTTGGAAGTTGGATTAATTGCCCGGGCGCGCACCTTCGCCAGGGTGGGCACCTTGGTGCGCACACCTTGGCTGGGCTGCGCACCAGGGCGGGCTCAAGATGGCACCAGCATTCCCTTTTTCTCACTATCTTTCAAAACGGAAATTTTAAAATCTCGTTTTTTTTTTGCCTTTTATGGAAATTAGTGAAGGCATCGCATCAAAGGTGCGCACCTCGCTGCCCACCTTGGTGTGCTCCGAGGTGCCCACCACGGTGCGCAACGCCGGTGCGAACCCGGGAGCGCCCCGATGTGTGCTCCAAGGTGCGGCGTGCACGAAGTCGGACCCCGGTTTGCCCCGGGTGCGCACCTCGCGTGCACCTTGGTGCGCACACCTTGGCTGGGTTGCGCGGCCTGGTGGGCACCATGGTGCGCACCAAGGAGCGCTCCGAAGTGTGCTCCAAGGTGCGGCGTGCACGAAGTCGGAGCCCGGTTTGCCCCGGGTACGCACCTCGCGTGCACCTTCGCCGGGGTGGGCACCTCGGCTGGGTTGCGCGCCCTGGTGCGCACCAAGGAGCGCTCCGAAGTGTGCTCCAAGGTGCGGCGTGCACGAAGTCGGAGCCCGGTTTGCCCCGGGTGCGCACCTTCGCCGCGGTGCGCACCATGGCGTGCACGAAGTCGGAGCCCGGTTTGCCCCGGGTGCGCACCTCGCGTGCACCTTCGGCGGGGTTGCGCGCCCTGGTGGGCACCATGGTGCGCACCAAGGAGCGCTCCGAAGTGTGCTCCAAGGTGCGGCGTGCACGAAGTCGGAGCCCGGTTTGCCCCGGGTGCGCACCTCGCGTGCACCTTCGGCGGGGTTGCGCGCCCTGGTGGGCACCATGGTGCGCACCAAGGAGCGCTCCGAAGTGTGCTCCAAGGTGCGGCGTGCACGAAGTCGGAGCCCGGTTTGCCCCGGGTGCGCACCTCGCGTGCACCTTCGCCGCGGTGGGCACCATGGCGTGCACGAAGTCGGAGCCCGGTTTGCCCCGGGTGCGCACCTCGCGTGCACCTTCGCCGGGGTGGGCACCTCGGCTGGGTTGCGCGCCCTGGTGCGCACCAAGGAGCGCTCCGAAGTGTGCTCCAAGGTGCGGCGTGCACGAAGTCGGAGCCCGGTTTGCCCCGGGTGCGCACCTCGCGTGCACCTTCGCCAGGGTGGGCACCTCGGTGCGCACACCTTCTCAATGTTTTCTTGCCTTTTCTGGAAATTGGTGAAGGCAGCGCATCAAAGGTGCGCACCTCGGTGTGCTCCGAGGTGCGAACCCGAGAGCGCTCCGAGGTGCCCACGAAGTCGAAAGTCGGGTTAATTGCATTGTTTTCCCCGGGTGCGCTCCGAGGTGCGCAACATCGGCGCGCACCAAGGAGGGCTCCGAAGTGTGCTCCAAGGTGCGCACGATGGCGTGCACCTCTGGTGCGCACGATTCGGAGCTCGGTTTGACCGGGGTGCGCACACCTTGGCTGGGTTGCGCACCTTTTGTGCGCTCCAAGGTGCGCACGAAGTCGGAGCTCGGTTTGCCCCGGGTGCGCACCTTCGCCAGGGTGCGCACCTTGATGCGCACGCCTTGGCTGGGCTGCGCACCTTGGTGGGCGCCATGGTGCGCACCTTTCGTGCGCTCCAAGGTGCGCACGAAGTCGGAGCTCGGTTTGCCCCGGGTGCGCACCTTGGTGGGCGCCATGGTGCACTCCGAGGTGCCCAAGATTGGTGCGCACCAAGGAGCGCTCCGAAGTGCGCTCCAAGGTGCGCGCGAAGTCGAAAGTTGGGTTAATTGTCCGGTTTGCCTCGGGTGCGCACCTTGCGTGCACCTTCGCCAGGGTGGGCGCCTTGGTGCGCACACCTTGGCTGGGCTGCGCACACCTTGGCACCCGCGTTTCCTTCATTTTAAATTTTTTTTTTTTACAATCTCTCAAGTGGGAAATTCTATAATCTCAACTTTTTTTGCCTTTTCAGGAAACTTTTGAATGGAGCGCATCATTGGTGCGCTCCGAAGTGTGCTCCAAAGCTCTCTCCAGCTGCGTGCACCTGCCCCGGCCGCGCACCCGGCCCCGCCCAGCTTCGCTCACCTGTCCCGGGCGTCTGGTGCGGAACCTTAGAGTAAGAAACATCACCGTGCACCTTGGCCAACGTGCGCGACTCGACCGAGCGCGCACTGGCCGAGGTGCACACCGATTTCACCTGGGTGCGCGCGCAGCACCTCGGGCGCACCGGGGTGCGCGCACAACGCCCGGGTTGCACCGTGGCCTGTGTGCTCGGGGTGCCTCGGGTGCGCGCTCGGTGTCGCCCCCGCGCGCGCTGGTAGTGCGGGCAGCGCACCCCGGCCCGGCCCGGCCCCGACGAGAACGCAAACGGGCAAAAGGTTTATTCAAATAGCATTGCGACGCCCGGCGAAAAACTAAAAAAGGGTGCAACACCGGGACTTCCCGGGAGGTCACCCATCCCAGTACTACTCCGGCCCAAGCGCGCTTAACTGCGGAGTTCTGATGGGATCCGGTGCACTAATGCTGGTATGATCGCACCCGTTATGAGCTTGTCGCAGTGTGTACTTAGCAAACCGCGACCCACGTGCGAATCCACCCCGGCCACCCACCCCCGTCGAGGTGCACACCCTCCCTCGCGAAGTGCGCCCCGTTCGCCAAGTGTGAGCCCTGCCCGGGTGCGCGCACCTTGCTAGGGCGTCGGGTGTGCACCCGGCCCGGCCTACGTGCGTGCACCTGGAGGGGGCGTCGTGTGCGTGCAGTGTCCCGTCTGCAACGCGGTGCCCACACACCACCTCGGGCGCAACGACCTGCGCTCACATGTGGGCCGAGTGCACCTTGGTGCATGTTCGGGGCGCCTCGGGTGCACGCTCGATCTTGCCCCGGTGCACCAAGGCGCTCGGTTTGCCCCGGGTGCGCACTTGGTGCAAGGTGGGCACCCAAAATAGGGATCAAGCACCAAAACACAAGTTTCGGGATGCAAAATGGGACCCAAGGACCACAAATGCGTTCCAAGACCCATGATGGGTCCACGAGAACAAAAATGTGTTCCGAGACTTAATAAACAAATATTGGGTTTTAGGAGAAGAAACATGCTCTGATGCCCAAAACGAGAATCGACCCCGAAAAGGCCACAGGCCAAAAGTGGGATGCGAGACAAAAAAAAATGGGACCCGAGGACCAAAATTGGGTTCCCAGGTCGAAGACAGGGCAACCGGACAAGAAACGACCTCTAAGGCTCGAAATGAGTCCCGACGACTAAAACTTGACAAGAAGCACCCATCAGGCACCCAACTCGACACCCATGGGATGCCGACCCACCCGGGCTTCCACCTAGCACACCTTGGCACCCACCCACCCTCGCACCCAACCTCGCACCCAACTTAGCACCTTTGAACCCACATTGGCACTCACCCTGACCCTGGCACCTTGGAACCCACATTGGCACTCACCTTGACCCTGGCACCCACCTTTGCACTCACCTTGGGACCCACCCTGGCTCCCACCTCGGCACCCACCCAGACACCCACCTTGGTTCCTTGGCACCCACCTTGGATCCTTGGCACCCACCCCGACACCCACCTTGGCACGCAACTTGGCTACTTGCCACCCACCTTGGCTCCTTGACGCCCACCCCGACAACCACCCCGTGACCTACCCTGGCTAGGGTTGGTGCACACCCACCCTGGTGCCCACCTTGGCACCCACCCTATGACCCACCTTGGCACGCACCTTAGTACCCACCCCGTTACCCACCCTAGGACCCACCCCGTGACCCACCTTGGCCAGGGTGGGTGCACCCACCCTGGTGCCCACCTTGGCACCCACCCATCCTAGCACCCAGCCTGTGACCGGGCTTGGAACCCAACCTTGCACCCGCACCCGTCTTGGCCAGTGTGGGTGCGCACCCATCCTGGCACCCACGTTGTGACACACCCTTTAACCCACGCACCCTAGCACCCACGTTGGCACCCACCTTGGAACCCAACCTAGCAACTTGGCACCCACCCCGTGACCCACCTTGGCATCCACCATAGCAGTCGCCGACTTGGCACCCACCTCGGCACCCACCTTGACACTTGTGGACCCACCTTGCCACTCACCCTAGCATCGACCCATCCTAGCACCCACCCTGGCACCTTTGCACCCTAGCACTCACCCATCCTAGCACCTAACCTGTGACCCACCTTGACACTCACCCTCGCACCCACCTTGGAACCCAACCTAGCACCCACCCACCCTGACACCAACCCTAGCACCTACCCACCCTTGCACCCACCCTGTGACCCATCTTGGCACCCACCCATCCTACCACTCAACCTATCACCCACCTTCTCACCCACCTTGGCATCCACCTTAGCACCCACCCACACTGGCACCTTGGCACCCACCTCGGGCAAGGTGGGTGCACACCCACCCTGGCACCCAATTTAGAACCCACCGAGCATGTTACCCACCTTGGCACCCACATTGCAGCCCACCCTAGTACCCACCCTATGACCCACATTGGCATCCACACCCTAGCACCCAGGCACCTCGACACCCGCCTTGACACCCACCCTAGCACTGAACCTGTGACCCACCTTGGAACTCACCCTAGAACCCACCCACCCTGTGAACCACCTTGGCATCCACCTTAGCACCCACCCACCTTGGCACCCACTCTAGCACTCACCCATCCTAACACCCAACTTGTTACCCACCTTGGCACCCGCCCTCGCGTCCACCTTGAAACCCACCCTAGCACCCACCCACGCAGGAGCCCACCTTGGCACCCAACCTAACACCCACGCATCCTGGCACCCAACTTGTGACCCACCTTGGAACCCACCCTAGTACCCACCTTTGAACCCACTATATCACCAACCCACCTTGGCACCCACCCTATGACCCTCTTTGGAATCCACCCTAGCACGCACCCACCCTGGCACCCACCATGGAGCGCACCCTAGCACCCACCCACCTCGGCACGCACCTCAACACCCACCTTGGTGTGCGCACTGCGCCAACCTCTCAAAGACCCTATGTGGTGCGCTCCAAAGTGTACACCTTTGGTGCGCTCCAAGGTGCGCACCTTTGGTGCACACCGAGGTGCACACCAAAGTGTGCACCGAGGTGAGCACCAAAGTGCACTCCAGGGTGCACACCAAGGCGTGCACCTTTGGTGCGGTCAATGCAAACGAATTCGGAAGTTGGGGTCGATGTCCTAATCGCTGCTGCAGACTACACGTATGAGAATCGGACAAATAGCTTTATATAGGGGAGGTGTTGCGTTTGATGGGTCGACTCCCCTGGTTGTGTGCACTGCACCAACTTCAAAGACCCTGTCTTGTTTAAGAAGTCAAAAGTTGGGGTGGATGTCCTAATCATTGCTGCAGTCTACGCATGTATGAGAATCAGACAAATAGCTTATATAGGGGAGGTGTTGCATTCGGTGGGTTGACTCCCCTGGTTGTGCGCACTGCGCCAACCTCAAAGACCCCGCATAGCAGAAGAAGTCGGAAGTCGGATTTTGGTGAGCACCAAGGCGTGCACCTTTGGTGCGGTCAACGCAGACGAATTCAGAAGTTGGGGTGGATGTCCTAATCGTTGTTGCAGGCTACACATGTATGAGAATCAGACAAATAGCTTATATAGGGGAGGTGTTGGGTTTGATGGGTCAACTCCCTTGGTTGTGCGCATTACGCCAACCTCAAAGACCTTGTTTTCGTTAAGAAGTCAAAAGTTGGGGTCAATGTCCTAATGGCTCCTGCAGGCTACACATGTATGAGAATCGGACAAATAGCTTATATAGGGGAGGTGTTGGGTTTGATGGGTCGACTCCCCTGGTTGTGCGCATTACGTCAACCTCAAAGACCTTGTTTTCGTTAAGAAGTCAAAAGTTGGGGTCGATGTCCTAATTGCTCCTGTAGACTACACATGTATGAGAATCAGACAAATAGCTTATATAGGGGAGGTGTTGGGTTTGATGGGTTGACTCCCCTAGTTGTTCGCATTACACCAACCTCAAAGACCTTGTTTTCGTTTAGAAGCCGAAAGTTGGGGTCGATGTCCTAATTGCTCCTGCAGGCTACGCATGTATGAGAATCAGACAAATAGCTTATATAGGGGAGGTGTTGGGTTTGATGGGTCGACTCCCCTGGTTGTGCGCATTGCGCCAACCTCAAAGACCCTGCATTGCGGATGAAGTCGAAAGTCAGAGTTTGGTGTGCTACAAGGTGTGGTCGAAGGTGCTCACCTAGGTGTGCACCTTTGGAGCACAGGAAAAGTGCCCTCCAAAAGTGCGCACCTTTGGAGTGCACAAAAGTGCCCTCCAAAAGTGCGCACCTTTGGAGCGCAGAAAAGTGCCCTCCAAAAAGTGCCCTCCAAAAGTGCGCACCTTTGGAGCGCAGAAAAGTGCCCTCCAAAAAGTGCCCTCCAAAAGTGCGCACCTTTGGAGCGCAGAAAAGTGCCCTCCAAAAAGTGCCCTCCAAAAGTGCGCACCTTTGGAGCGCAGAAAAGTGCCCTCCAAAAAGTGCCCTCCAAAAGTGCGCACCTTTGGAGCGCAGAAAAGTGCCCTCCAAAAAGTGCCCTCCAAAAGTGCGCACCTTTGGAGCGCAGAAAAGTGCCCTCCAAAAAGTGCCCTCCAAAAGTGCGCACCTTTGGAGCGCAGAAAAGTGCCCTCCAAAAAGTGCCCTCCAAAAGTGCGCACCTTTGGAGCGCAGAAAAGTGCCCTCCAAAAAGTGCCCTCCAAAAGTGCGCACCTTTGGAGCGCAGAAAAGTGCCCTCCAAAAAGTGCCCTCCAAAAGTGCGCACCTTTGGAGCGCAGAAAAGTGCCCTCCAAAAGTGCGCACTTTTGGTGCGCACCAAGGCGCTGGTTCGGTCGTTGCAGGCGAGCTTCGGAAGTTGGGGTCGATGTCCTGAGCGGAGGTGCAAACTACACAGGTGTCGGAATCGGACAAATAGCTTATATAGGGGAGGTGTATGCTTCGATGGGTCGACTCCCCCAGGTTGAGCGCACCGCGCCAACCTCAAAGACCCTACGGTAATGGATGAAGTCGGAAGTTTGGGTCCGATGACCGATTCGATTAGTAGGTATGCTCATGAGGTCGGAATTTGGGTCCGATGACCTGCCATGTGCAGGAAGGCGAATGTTGACACTGTGCGTTGCAAGGTGCACACCAAGGCGCTGGTGCGGTCTTTTTAGTCGAGTCGGAAGTTGGGGTCGATGTCCTGATCGGAGGTGCAAGCTACACAGGTGTGGGAATCGGACAAATAGCTTATATAGGGGAGGTGTATGCTTCGTTGGGTCGACTCCCCGGGTTGAGCGCACCGCGCCAACCTCAAAGACCCTACGGTATGGATGAAGTCGGAAGTTGGGGTCCGATGACCGATTCGATATGTAGGCATACTCGCGAGGTCGGAATTTGGGTCCGATGACCTGCCACGTGGCAGGGAAGGCGAATGTTGGCACTGTGCGTTGCAAGGTGCGCACCAAGGCGCTGGTTCGGTCGTTGGAGGCGAGTTCGGAGTTGGGGTCGATGTCCTTGATCGGAGGTGCAAACTACACAGGTGTGGGAATCGGACAAATAGCTTATATAGGGGAGGTGTATGCTTCGTTGGGTCGACTCCCCGGGTTGAGCGCACCGCGCCAACCTCAAAGACCCTACGGTATGGATGAAGTCGGAAGTTGGGTCCGATGACCGATTCGATATGTAGGCATACTCGCAGAGGGTCGGAATTTGGGTCCGATGACCTGCCATGTGCAGGAAGGCGAATGTTGGGACTGTGCGTCGCAAGGTGCGCACCAAGGCGCTGGTGCCGTCGTCTGCAGTCGAGTTCGGAAGTTGGGGTCGATGTCCTGGTCAGAGGTGCAAACTACACAGGTGTGGGAATCGGACAAATAGCTTATATAGGGGAGGTGTATGCTTCGATGGGTCGACTCCCTGGGTTGAGCGCACCGCGCCAACCTCAAAGACCCTACAGTATGGATGAAGTCGGAAGTTGGGTCCGATGACCGATTCGATACGTAGGCATATTGGCGAGGTCTGAATTTGTGTCCGATGACCTGCCATGCGCAAGGAAGGCGGAATTTGGGTCCGATGACCGAGTTGATGGCGTGCCATGCGCAGAAAGGCGGAATTTGGGTCCGATGACCGAGTTGATGTTGATGGCCCCGCCATGCACAGGAAGGCGGAATTTGGGTCGATGACCGATTTGAAGGCGTGCCATACGCAAAAAGGCGGAGTTTGGGTCCGATGACCGAGTTGATATTGATGGCCCGCCAATGCGCAGGAAGGCGGAATTTGGGTCCGATGACCTGACATACGCATGGAGTCCGACTCGGGGGCCGATGTTCGATTCGATGACTTGCATTGTGGGTAAAGTCGGAAGTTGTGGGTCTTTGACCCGATTCGATGACCAGACTTCGGCTGCTTGAGAATCGGACAAATAACTTATATAGGGGAGGTAGTGTTCTCGAGCATCCTCCCCCCGTGCCCGTTTATGTCGATTGATGCTGGTGCTCGACTGGTTGGAGCGCTCGGATGCAAAAATCTTGCACCAGGATTTATCGATTGTGATGGACACGGCAAGTCTCCTGATTGCTATGCAGGAGCTCATCGTGAATCTCTATGCGGCCTTGGTATGGACTCGACCTGCGGAATGGTTCGGCAATGGTAGTCGCTCCAACACGTCCTTGCAATGGCCACAGAGGTGATTCGACTAGAGCTCCAGTCTAGCTTTTGGGTTGCTTGGCGGACTGGTATAGCCCGCGATCGAGTTCCGGCCATGAACGTTTTAGATAGCTCTTGGGCTTTCTGGGACGGAAGTCGGAAGTTTGGGCTGTTGTCCGATTTGATGACCATTCTTCGGATGTGTGAGAATCGGACAAATAACTTATATAGGGGACTGTGTTGTCTCACGCAGCCCCCTCCGTGCCCCTCTATCTCGACCGATGTTGGTGCTTGAAAGGGTTGGGATCGCTCGGATTTATAAACGTGCACCACCATTTGTCGAGTGTGAGGGACGCGGCAGGTCTCCTAAATGCTATGCGGGCGCTCTCTGAGAATCTCTATCCGGCCTCGACACAGACTAGTCTTGCTGAATGGTTTGGCACTGGTAGTCGATCCAACACGTCGTTGTTGTGGCGCCTAGGCGATTCGATTCGAGCCCCCGTCTAGCTTTTGGGTTGCTTGGCGGATTTTGCCCTATCCGCAAGTGAGCTCTGGTCCCTAAACGTTCGAGAAACCCGATTGCTATGCGCCGACTCTCTTTCTTGCGAGCCTCCATCTAGCTTTTGGGTCTCTACGGAACGGAAGTCGGAATCTGGGACCGTTGTTTGATTCGACGAGGCAGACTACGGTTGTGCGAGAATCGGACAAATAACTTATATAGGGGAGGTGTTGACTGGAGCATTCTCCCCCGTGCCCCTCTAACTCGACCAATGCTGGCGCTCGAACGGTGGTAGCGCTCGGATTTTCATTGAGCGCCAGCATTGGTCGATTTAGAGGGGGCATGCGAGATTCCCGAATGCTATGCGAGGGCTCTAACGGAAATGTCTATTGGTTTCGGTATGGATGCAATTGCGAGTGGTTCGGCAAAGGTAGTCGTTCCGATGCGGTCCCATGTCGTGGCCAAATCGATAATTCGATTTGAGCCCTCGTATAGCATTTGGGTCTCTCGATGTGATTCCGCATTCCAGTCCCTTTGGGCACTGCTTGAGCCGCATCCCAGGGGGTTCCCTTCCCAATAATCTGCCTCGCAACCCGATTGCTATGCGGGAGGCTCCTCGGCCGCCTCGGAACTATCTGTGTATCAGACGCATCGCGGGATAAGGGGTTGGCAACGGTAGTCCGCCCAAGCGCGTCCGATGCTTGGACCATTCCCGAGGCGGCCCTGAAGCCTCTTCCGTCTAGCCGTTGGGTCCTTCTCGCCGCATCCCTCGCCTCGCACCCCGATTGCTATGCGGTGAGGCTCCTCGGCCGCCTCGGAACTATCTGTGTATCGGACGCGTCGCGGGATAAGGGGTTGTCACTGGTAGTCGCCCCAAGCGCGTCCGATGCTTGGACCATTCCGAGGCGGCCCTGAAGCCTCTTCCGTCTAGCCGTTGGGTCCTTCTCGCCGCATCCCTCGCCTCGCACCCCGATTGCTATGCGGTGAGGCTCCTCGGCCGCCTCGGAACTATCTGTGTATCGGACGCGTCGCGGGATAAGGGGTTGTCATTGGTAGTCGCCCCAAGCGCGTCCGATGCTTGGACCATTCCGAGGCGGCCCTGAAGCCTCTTCCGTCTAGCCGTTGGGTCCTTCTCGCCGCATCCCTCGCCTCGCACCCCGATTGCTATGCGGTGAGGCTCCTCGGCCGCCTCGGAACTATCTGTGTATCGGACGCGTCGGGGATAAGGGGTTGTCACTGGTAGTCGCCCCAAGCGCGTCCGATGCTTGGACCATTCCGAGGCGGCCCTGAAGCCTCTTCCGTCTAGCCGTTGGGTCCTTCTCGCCGCATCCCTCGCCTCGCCACCCCGATTGCTATGCGGTGAGGCTCCTCGGCCGCCTCGGAACTATCTGTGTATCGGACGCGTCGCGGGATAAGGGGTTGTCACTGGTAGTCGCCCCAAGCGCGTTCGATGCTTGGACCATTCCGAGGCGGCCCTGAAGCCTCTTCCGTCTAGCCGTTGGGTCCTTCTCGCCGCATCCCTCGCCTCGCACCCCGATTGCTATGCGGTGAGGCTCCTCGGCCGCCTTGGAACTATCTGTGTATCGGACGCGTCGCGGGATAAGGGGTTGTCACTGGTAGTCGCCCCAAGCGCGTCCGATGCTTGGACCATTCCGAGGCGGACCCGAAGCCTCTTCCGTCTAGCCGTTGGGTCCTTCTCGCCGCATCCTTCGCCTCGCACCCCGATTGCTATGCGGTGAGGCTCCTCGGCCGCCTCGGAACTATCTGTGTATCGGACGCGTCGCGGGATAAGGGGTTGTCACTGGTAGTCGCCCCAAGCGCGTCCGATGCTTGGACCATTCCGAGGCGGACCCGAAGCCTCTTCCGTCTAGCCGTTGGGTCCTTCTCGCCGCATCCCTCGCCTCGCACCCCGATTGCTATGCGGTGAGGCTCCTCGGCCGCCTTGGAACTATCTGTGTATCGGACGCGTCGCGGGATAAGGGGTTGTCACTGGTAGTCGCCCCAAGCGCGTCCGATGCTTGGACCATTCCGAGGCGGACCCGAAGCCTCTTCCGTCTAGCCGTTGGGTCCTTCTCGCCGCATCCCTCACCTCGCACCCCGATTGCTATGCGGTGAGGCTCCTCGGCCGCCTTGGAACTATCTGTGTATCGGACGCGTCGCGGGATAAGGGGTTGTCACTGGTAGTCGCCCCAAGCGCGTCCGATGCTTGGACCATTCCGAGGCGGACCCGAAGCCTCTTCCGTCTAGCCGTTGGGTCCTTCTCGCCGCATCCCTCGCCTCGCACCCCCGATTGCTATGCGGTGAGGCTCCTCGGCCGCCTTGGAACTATCTGTGTATCGGACGCGTCGCGGGGATAAGGGGTTGTCACTGGTAGTCGCCCCAAGCGCGTCCGATGCTTGGACCATTCCGAGGCGGCCCCGAAGCCTCTTCCGTCTAGCCGTTGGGTCCTTCTCGCCGCATCCCTCGCCTCGCACCCCGATTGCTATGCGGTGAGGCTCCTCGGCCGCCTTGGAACTATCTGTGTATCGGACGCGTCGCGGGATAAGGGGTTGTCACTGGTAGTCGCCCCAAGCGGTCCGATGCTTGGACCATTCCGAGGCGGCCCCGAAGCCTCTTCCGTGTAGCCGTTGGGTCCTTCTCGCCGCATCCCTCGCCTCGCACCCCGATTGCTATGCGGTGAGGCTCCTCGGCCGCCTTGGAACTATCTGTGTATCGGACGCGTCGCGGGATAAGGGGTTGTCACTGGTAGTCGCCCCAAGCGCGTCCGATGCTTGGACCATTCCGAGGCGGACCTGAAGCCTCTTCCCTCTAGCCGTTGGGGCTTTCTCGCCGCATCCCTCGCCTCGCACCCTGATTGCTATGCTGTGAGGCTCCTCGGCCGCCTTGGAACTATCTGTGTATCGGACGCATCGCGGGATAAGGGGTTGGCAGTGTAGTCGCCCAAGCGCATTCCGATGCTTGGACCATTCCGAGGCGGCCCTGCAGCCTCTTCCGTCTAGCCGTTGGGGCCATCTCGCCGCATCCCCCACCTCGCACCACGATTGCTATGCGGTGAGGCTCCTTGGCCGCCTCGGAACTATCTGTGTATCGGACGCATCGCGGGATAAAGGGGTTGTCACTGGTAGTCGCCCCAAGCGCGTCCGATGCTTGGACTATTCCGAGGCGGCCCTCTGCAGCCTCTTCCGTCTAGCCGTTGGGGCCATCTCGCTGCATCCCCCACCTCCTCGGCCGCGCCTCGGAACTATCTGTGTATCGGACGCATCGCGGGGATAAGGGGTTGGCAGTGGTAGTCGCCCCAAGCGCGTCCGATGCTTGGACTATTCCGAGGCAGCCCTGCAGCCTCTTCCGTCTAGCCTTTGGGGCCATCTCGCCGCATCCCTCGCCTCGCACCCCGATTGCTATGCGGTGAGGCTCCTCGGCCGCCTGGGAACTATCTTCGTATCGGACGCATCGCGGGATAAGGGGTTGTCACTGGTAGTCGCCCCAAGCGCGTCCCGATGCTTGGACTATTCCGAGGCGGCCCTGTGGCCTCTTCCGTCTAGCCGTTGGGGCCATCTCGCCGCATCCCCCACCTCGCACCCCGATTGCTATGCGGTGAGGCTCTTCGGCCGCCTTGGAACTATCTTCGTATCGGACGCATCGCGGGATAAGGGGTTGTCACTGGTAGTGGCCCCAAGCGCGTCCGATGCTTGGACTATTCCGAGGCGGCCCTGCAGCCTCTTCCGTCTAGCCGTTGGGGCCATCTCGCCGCATCCCCCACCTCGCACCCCGATTGCTATGCGGTGAGGCTCCTCGGCCGCCTTGGAACTATCTTCGTATCGGACGCATCGCGGGATAAGGGGTTGTCACTGGTAGTCGCCCCAAGCGCGTCCGATGCTTGGACTATTCCGACGCGGCCCTGTGGCCTCTTCCGTCTAGCCGTTGGGGCCATCTCGCCGCATCCCCCACCTCGCACCCCGATTGCTATGCGGTGAGGCTCCTCGGCCGCCTTGGAACCATCTTCGTATCGGACGCATCGCGGGATAGGGGGCTGTCACTGGTAGTCGCCCCAAGCGTGTCCGATGCTTGGACCATTCCTAGGCGGCCCTGAAGCCTCTTCCGTCTAGCCGTTGGGGCCTTCCCGCCCCATCCCTCGCCTCGCACCCCGATTGCTATGCGGTGAGGCTCCTCGGCTGCCTTGGAACCATCTGTGTATCGGACGCATCGCGGGATAAGGGGTTGGCACTGGCAGTCGCCCCAAGCGCGTCCGATGCTTGGACCATTCCGAGGTGGCCCTGAAGCCTCTTCCGTCTAGCCGTTGGGGCCTTCCCGTCCCATCCCTCGCCTCGCACCCCGATTGATATGCGGGTGAGGCTCCTCGGCCGCCTTGGAACTATCTGTGTATCGGACGCATCGCGGGATAAGGGGTTGGCACTGGTAGTCGTCCCAATCGCATCCGATGCTTGGACCATTCCGAGGCGGCCCTGCAGCCTCTTCCGTTTAGCCGTCGGGGCCTTCCCGCCGCATCCCTCGCCTCGCATCCCGATTCCTATGCGGTGAGTCTTCTCGGCCGCCGCGGAACCTATACCTGTTATTGCTACTGCATCTTCGGCTGGTAACCTCCTCTGCCGCCTTGGAACGTTCTCTTTGTCGGACGCGTCGCGGGATAAGGGGTTGGCACTGGTAGTCGCCCCAAGCGCGCCCGATGCATAGACCGCTCCGAGTCGACCTTGCTTTCAGCCCTCTCACATGCATAGACCTCTCTGAGTCGACCCTGCAGCCTCTCACGTTTAGCCTTTGGAATCTCGGATGCATCCCTTGCCTCGAGCCCTGATTGCTTTCTTGGCTGCATCCCTCCTCTCCTCACAGCCCGGTTGTCATCACTGCTTCATCCGTCGCTTCATGCATTCTGGCTGCTGGGCCCTTCCCACCGCACACCTCGATTGCTATCTCTTCTGCATCACACACCCCGATTGCTATCTCTGCTACATCCCTCGGCTCTCACTTCTGCATCCTTCGCCTCACACCTCGATTGCTATCAATGCTGCATCCGTAACCTCACACCCCGATTGCTATGCGGGGAGGCTCCTTGGCCGCCTTGGAAATTTCTGTGTGTCGGACGCACCGCGGGATAAGGGGTTGGCACTGGTAGTCGCCCCAAGTGCGCCCGATTCTTAGACCGCTTCGAGGTGACCTCGTAGCCTCTTTCGTCCAGGCTTCCTGCCTTCAACGCCCTTTTTACACCTCGATTGCTATGCGCGGGCTCGTTGGCGTCTATCACCTCTCTGCGAAGAGTGGCACGATGATTGTTGGGGTAAATCGTAGCAGTCCGATCTCTGGCCTTGGGCCATTGTGAGGGCTGATCGATTTCCTGTGCGCATCTCGTGTTCGCCCAGTAACAGACTCGACGACTTGTAATCGGTCTTGTTCCCGATTGTTCCTGGAGGTAGTCTTCGGAACTCTTGGATTTGACCTGTCACTCGAACTGTCCTCTTCCGAGGATGCTTGTGTGTGTGTGCTTGTGCCATTTCCTTGGCGGTATTAACGAGATATTAAAGAGCGGAGTGAGCGCCTCGCCCAGCTATGTTTGGGGCTCTCACTCCCTTACCCGGTGTGCGACCGCTTTGCACGTAGGTTGCGGAGCATCGCGACTCTTTCGATGTTTGGCGGTTGTCTTCCGGTGATGCGTTGGTCCCGAAGTGCACGTTACTAGCATTTCTGCCATTGTTCTCGATCTTTGGCACGTTCCTTCGTTGCAATTGGATATATATCTCCGTTTATACGCGCAGGCTTCTCCCGCCTATTCAGCGCTGTCCCACTCTCAGCACTCTCGTGGTCTCCTTGGCTTCTCTCTCCCGTGAGCGAGCTCTCTTCTCGAGTCTTTTCCATGTCCCATGGAGGTTGCCTTGCGAAATTCGGGCACACAAACGTGACCGGATAAGAGCGGAATTGCCTATGAGGAGAAGCTCACCTTAGGGAGCAGCAATGCCGAGTGTTTCGACAGAGGGTAGAGGGGGCGTTGTTTGGGCGGTTGCACAAAAGAGTGCTACGTTTGCACTGAAGGTTGCTTCTTCGTCTCCGACGAACTCTTCGAGGCAAAAAAGCTTGTTTACGGGGTCGAGGTGGGACTGTTCGTGCGAGTTGCGCCACCAAAAGTGCGTAGGGGGCATATACCTGGGAAATGGATGTCTCTGAGTGGCCTTACTCGGTCGCGTGCACGGTGCATTCTCTAACGGCAGGACTGTCGCGAGCATGTGCGGTTCGGATGTTTTCGGGTAAAGGGTTCCGTACGGGATGTTCTTCCCAGGCTCCTGTGAACCGAGACTCTGCATCGTCATGCTCCGGCTCCCGTGGGTGCTTCATGCCTCGTCGAGCTGTTTGTCGTGGACGATTAAGGCCGAGGCCTTCCTTCGAGA